>NC_072892.1:77645003-77948033 GCF_027943255.1 Anastrepha obliqua
CGAAGATACTCAACTACAACAATTATTGGGTGAAGACTCATGTCGAACCCTTGATTATGTTGGATGTTGACAGATCAACCGTCGGTAAACGTTTGCACGCGATGGGAATGGTTCAGAAAGCAGGTAACCGGGTGCCACATCAATTGAGGGAGAGGGATATCGAGACACGTTTGAGATGCTTCTTGAACGGCCGAAAAGAAAAGGCTTGCGCTGCGGTGCACATCACTGGCGATAAAAAAATGGATCTATTATGATAACCCTAAGCGTCGAAAAAATTGGAGCCTGCCAGGTGAACTAGGTCCATGGACAGCGAAACAAATATTCATGCTTCAAAGGTCATGTTGTGCCCTATTATGAACTCCTTAAACCATCTGAAACCATCACTGGTGATCGTTACCGACTGCAGCTAATGCGTTTAAATCGAGCTCTCAAAGAAAAGCGGTCGGAATGGGACGGTAGCCATGACAATATGATTGCTGCATGACAACGCCAGGCCACATGTTATTAAATTGATCCAGAAATATTAAGATGGACTGAATTGGGAAGTCTTGCCCCACCCGCCGTATTCCCTAGACATTGCACCTTCGGATTACCATCTGTTTCAATCAATGGCCGCAGCCCTTATTGGAGAGTGGCTCACTTCTTACGAGAGCATCGCCAACTGCCTCAATGAATGGATCAAGTCAAAAGAACTCGAATTTTTCGTCAGAGAAATCCGTATACTGCTTGAAAGATGGAGTAAAGTTGTAGCTTCCAATGGCACATACTTCACATAATATCAAATATTATATAATTGTTTGAAATAATTCGTAACTTTGGCTAAGAAAGGACGGAAACTTATTCCCATACCCATCCATATGAATTTCTGATCTCACTTGATTGTTCCTACATTTCAGTGCTAGGCTGGTCAAGGCGAGTGAACGAGTTTTATGCAGTGGTTCCACCACAAATAATACATAAATAAAAGGGACGGAAATGAGGAGTCACTTACGTGATACCAGAAGCGGCCAAATGGCCTAAACACGCCATTACAAAACTCCGGCGAGTAGCCATCGACTCTTAGAATCGAGAGCAGTAAAGTCCTGATTATGGAATATTAGATATTTTTCGAATCAGATAGTTTGATTTTTTAAGTTCGTTGGAATTATATTGCTATACACTTACTATACACCTGCTGAGACGGTGGCTTGAACGGACGCCCAAAATACACAAAAAAAAAAATTTTAAGTCTGAGTCCCCCCAATTGCCAAAAGCCAAGGAAGGCTACGACGGCACACGCATAGAGGCCCGCATTACAATAGATGTGACGTCAATTTACTTACCGCCAAATTCAAATAAATAATGAGAGCCTTCTAAAAACAAATAAACAGCGCAAGTGAAAAAGCTACAGTTGGAAGCAGTCCCAATTAAGTCCACAGAAAGACTCAGCTAAGGCATGAATGATGGAGCGTCCGAAGAAAAATAAAGATCGGTGACGTGGAAATCTAATCAAGAATCTAAAAAATAGCTTGAACCGAAATTCTGAGTAATCGGCGATGCTTGCGCTTAATATTGTCTCTGGTAGTCGAAATCTTACAGTACTAATCTTCATGTCTCCAAACATTGCAGAATACATATCTACTCTTACATCTTCGAGCCGATATTCTGTGTGTTTCAGGTAATTTATGCTTAATTCAGGGGCAACTTAATTAATTATAGTCTGCGTATTTGTGGTTCTGTGTATATATGAAACTTCTTATACTTCTATAAACGAAATAATGTTGTTGGGTACCTATTCGAATCTATGTTTATTAAACATAACCTTCAAATGATGCTTTACTTTTATATTTTCTATTGTGTTTGCCTATTTAAATGTCGGTGTGAACAATGAGTGCTGAGCAGTGTTTACAAAAAGTTGCAGAAAAGCTATGAAGGCGCACCATCGTTGCCTATGCAGTAAAAAAAAACAAATATTACAGGTCATATACCTGAAATTCAACCAAACGACTGAATTAATTCCAGAAACATGGAAAAATATTTTAAAAATGTTCTAAAATTGTTTTAAGTTTCTCGCAAAAATGCATTGTTGGTTTGGTTTATACATATAATGTTGTAGGAAAAATAATTATTTTTGAAATGCGTTTAGTTCATAATAAAAATATATTTTATAAAATTTCCATTATAGATAAACGTTTATACGAGGAGGGTTCAATAAGTACCCGTGCTAGAAATTTTTTCAAGAAAGATACACTCCTCCCAACGTTCCGGCTATTTTTTTAACCCCTCCAAGAAATTGGATTTGTCGAAATCTCCAAAACACGCCTCTGTCTCGGCGATGACTTCCTTGTCTGAACGAAATTTTTTTCCCGCGAGCCATTTCTTTATGTTAGGGAACAAGAAAAAGTCGCAATCGTAACTCAATTCATGCAGTTTGGCGGCGATAACTCCGGATGAATGTGCTGGTGCGTTATCGTGATGAAACAGTACCTTCTTCTTCGCCAAATGCTGCCGGGTCTCCTTCAATTTTTTGTGAAAGCGGTCCAATAACTCACTGTAGTATTGTTCAGTGATCGTTCTTCCTTTTTCTAAAATATCCATGAGGATGACGCCATTCGTATCCCAAAAAATCCTCACCTCGCATTCTTTGGAGCAGATTCACCGGGAGAAATCCAGTGTCTGGGTTGTTGCTTCGTTTCTGGTGTGTAATGATGAATCCAGGCTTCATCAATGGTAACAGCTCGATGCGCGAATTCCTTCAGATTTGGCTTAAATTGCTCCAAACACTTCTTTGAAGTTAACAGTCGCATCCGCTTGTTGTAGCTTATGAGCAATGGAGGCACCCATCAGGCCAACGATTTTTTCATCGCCAACTTATCATGTAAAATATTAATTGCCGTTCCGGTTGACACACTTATGTCCTTTGTCTCTTCGCCCACTTTCGTTCGTCGATCAAAGAGAATCATGTCGTTGACTTTTTGAACGATTTCCTTGATAACCACGTCTGCCGGGCGCCCTGGTCGCTCCTTATCAAAAACGGATGTTCGTCCACATTTAAATTTGTTGAACCAATATCTAAGTGTGGTTATAGATGGCGAAACCTCCCCATAGACAGCATCCAACTTTGCTGTTAGCGAAATTACTTAAGCGAATTACCGAACGATACTGCTCTTATTTCTCGAATAGCTGCCAATTCCAAACTCCCTCGTATTATCCCACGATTTTCTAGAACGCTCTCTGTCATATAACTCGGGCACTTATTGAACTGCCCTCGTATTACCACACGATTTTCTGATTGCTCCAGTATTAAATTTAAGAATTGAAATTGAATTGAATTGATTGCTGAATTAAGCAAATTATAGCCTCGCTCTTTTTTGAACGCTCTAAAATTTTGGCATTTTTTGCATTTCTAAGCTTCTTTAAAATTTACTGCGAAATTAGAGTTTTCTCGATTATAATTCCAAACTAGTTAATGAAAATACGCTGAAGCCATCCTCTTTATAACAATGTCTAAAAATCTTAAATCGGTCAGAAAAGAGCGAATCTATAAATTTTTAAAGCAGCAAGTACCGAAAACCCGTTTTTGCGAAAGAGTAAATAAAGATTTTGGTGACATAGTTTTTTTGTTGTGCCCGATCAGATCTATAATGCCTACTCTGTCATGCTAAAAATGCAAAATGACTGCTACACAGAGTATTAATTCTTTTGGTGAAAAATCTGCAATTAATAAGAATGACTATGTGCAATTTTTATTTAAATTCTTCAAATGTGTGTAGCGGAG
This sequence comes from Anastrepha obliqua, assembly GCF_027943255.1. Taxonomy (NCBI): domain Eukaryota; kingdom Metazoa; phylum Arthropoda; class Insecta; order Diptera; family Tephritidae; genus Anastrepha; species Anastrepha obliqua. The sequence goes on from NC_072892.1 coordinate 77,648,761, forward strand.
GTATCAATATAACAATAATTGCAGCATACACCCTCTGTGAGGCGTTTGGCCAGCTTCTCCTCAGATTTAAGGGGCGCGTTTTGCAGTATAATCGTATAATCGCATATGCAGTTGAATCTTATTCGATGGCTCTACTTTGAGCAGTTCTAAGAACCATGTTCAATTAGAACCGCGAACCTTTCAAAGAAATCCAATACTTATCTGGTTGTCCATCAGCTCCCTGTACTTATCTAATTGCCTTTATTCTGGGACACAAGTGTGTCTGGGAGCAGTACTTGATCAAGAAATCGTACCACCACAAACAATAGGAGTACATGTGAGGTGATTATTATTTGTAAATTGTTAAGCCAATCGGTCGTAAAATTTGTCCCCTCTCTGTTTGCTTTTATCGGCGATTCCTCGTAATTGGTCTTGCATGTATTATAAATGTATAAGTACATGAGTATGAAGTATTATATATAAGCTCCCTGCTAACAACGGAGAAAATCTACAACGAAAGCAATTGACAACGCCGACTGCTACAGTAAAAGAGAAGAGGCTCTCCTTTGAAGTTTACCGCAGTGAATTTTACTATAAAATGCTTATCTACACATACGTCTCTATACGACAGTGCATATATGTATAAACATTTACATTTACGTATTAACGTACATATGTATATTTGCATGTATAAATGTATGTATACTTCAAAATATTCATATGGTATGACATTTTTAGTTTTATGTGTTTAATCGGCCGCCATAGTCACCATACGTACCACTTGTACATAAATAAATTATAATCAAATATAGTTAAGCGCAAAACAAAACAGTAGGAAAATAATGAATTTTATAAAATCTTTCAAAGTTTTTGGGAATAAATTATTAATAATAATAATTGATGCTTATACCCTTTGCTGGGTGTTTTCCACAAATGGAGAGACCTACAGTTTTAGGCCACTTCTGAATGGCAGATTGTTTTTTATAGGAAGCCTTTTAACGACAGAATTCCACTCGGAGGTTTGCCATTGCCTGTCGAGAGGCAACTTCCGTCACAAAATAAATTTTTGTTTCCTAATGGTAGTCACTGCCGCACCAATCCGTTCGGTTACGTCGGCTTGTAAGAGTTAAGTTTGGTTAAATATTCAACAGCAGAGTCTCTTAAACTCTAGTTGGCGTTTATTTATGTAAGTATTATACATATAAGTGGTACTCGTACTAGCTTTGAAATCCAACTGATTATCTTTCTCGGGCCCGTCCTATCGTATGGTGCAGAAGCATGAGCGATGACAACATCCGATGAGGCGTCCCTTGGAGTGTTCGTGAGAGAAAGATTCTGTGGCAGAGTTTTGAACCTTTGCACGTTAGCAGCGGCGAGTTTCACAGGCGTTGGAAAATGAGCTCTATGAGCTTTACAGCGATATAGATATAGTGCAGAATATAAAGATCCAGCGGCTACGTTGGCTGGGTCCTGTCGTCCGAGTGGATACAAACACTCCGGTTCCGAAAGTATTCGATGCGGTACCAGCTTGCGGCGGCAGAGAAAGAGGAAGGCCTCCTCTGCGTTGAAAATATTAGGTGGAGAAGGACTTGTCTTCACTTGGTGTTTCCCACTGGCGCGGGTTAGCTCGAAAAAGATTTGTCTGGCGCGCTTTTTTAAATTCGGCCAAAATCGCTAAAGCGGTTATCGTGCCACTCAAGAAGATACTATTATTATATATATATTAAATTATTATTACATATTAGACAAAAAGAAATATTATATGACCACATTTTGGTTTTAATTCAAATATATTTGGGTAGGTTATGCAATCCACTTTCGACTGAGGTTTAATGCAGTGCCAGAACATTTTAATGAAAATCACTCGGAAGTGATTTACGGAACCTAACCGATTTTACATTTTTTGTTCTTAAATTAATAATTTAAATCTTAAAATATAATTTAAAGAAATAAATTATTCTCTGAGATATGTGTATATTTTTTTTCCATTATATCTATTTATGTGTAGATACAGATTCGTATGCATACCTACATTCATGTTTGCATATATTCTTATTTGCATTTATACCAAATTTTTGATTATTTTACCAGTTCGACGACACGTATTCGTATATGTGCACGCTTGAACGTTTATTTTTGTGGTCGTTAACTAATTTTCGCAGAGCGTACACATTTTTGTTTTGTAAACAAGCCGTATCCATGAAAGGAAAATTAAATTATTTAGTAGCGTTGTTCCAATAAAGAGCACTGACCAAAGCAGTTGGGAATACATCTCTGCGCGTTTATTTATGTAGGAGAAGGTATGTGTTGGTAAGCAACTCTGCATTATAATGTAAACAATTCCTTTGACGTCCAATTTTTTCACCTTGAAAACAACCTTTGACACATGAAGAGTAAATTATAATGGTTAAATGCGTTTTTTCACAGTAAGTAGGCCACATTCCATATTATTCCTACTGCTAAATAAAAAAAAATATGAATGCCGCCGGCTAACCGAGTTGAGCTCGTAAATTAGTTTTTATTTCATGGCTTGCAATATGCACTGATATGGGTGAAGAAAATGGAACCATACAAATTACAAAAGGGCCACCAGACAAGAAAATTTTGTAGAAAATAAGTAAGCGGCAAAACGTAACTCTTATATGATTTCTTGATGATCTGAAAACCTCAAAGGACTTACATTGTTATCATGCACATCATGCAGACCTTCCACTTCATGCAAATCGTTTACTATCTTCCACAGTTAGTCATCCTATACTACCGACAGAAAATAGTTGGCATTTATTACATCAGAAAATGTCAATTCAACAATGACAACAACAGAAAGTGTAGGATTTGTCGAAATGAAAGGTAGTAGGAAAAGTTGTGAACGGCCAACAATGCATCACCCGCTGACAAACGGGGTAAAGGGTAAAGCGACACAATAGGAGGCCATCCTAGACTCGCCATGAGTTGTGCTCTAATTTTTCTTGAAATTATGTGACATCTATACATTCAAATAGTCGTGACAAGTTCTTATGCTTCAAGTAAACCTAATATTGTGGGCGAATGGCATCGTTTTTCACATTTTAACACTAAATGTTCCCTGTCCGGTTGATGCCTCATGTAAGTGTAATGTATGTACTTATATGAATATATCCATACAGGCTAATGATTGCATTTCTATGAGTTTATGTTGCAATATTGTATATGGAGGTACAACGTAACCTAGATAAAATTATAGTGTTGTTGTAGAAATTGATGAACTTGAGCCTTCTATATCTTGGAAATGTTTAGAATAGCTCGCCTGTTACATTATTCAACTTGCAGTGATCGAATATTATAAACACTGTTGCACACATTGTTGTGTCATTTCTATGTTTTTGTAGAAATTTTACCAAAACTGTTACAACAAAATACATGCACTTTTGCAGTACAGTAGGTTCTGTTTTTATGCGGTAGATACGTTCCGCAAGAAACAGCATAAAAAAAAAACAGCATAAAAAAAGCTACTAGTTCTATAGTAAAACTATAGATACGTTTCAAATGCTAAAACCGCATAAATCTGAAATAATGTAATAAAATCGCATAAAAAAGGGCACTAGTCCCATATTATAACTATAGATACGTTCCATAGACCGCGTGAATCTGAAATAATTAAATAAAATCGCATAAACAAAAATTTGTATTTTTGAAAATTATATCTTTATTTAAGAAACGTCAGAATCGAAAAACAAATTTACATCGTCAGAAATAGAATCAGACCATACCCCCATGTTGCGCGTTCGTTTAGGATTTGGCGTAAAATCACTTTCGTCACTTTAGGAAATGTACACGTCTGATCTAGATAGTTATGCAGGCGGTTCCATACTTGTAGGGTTAGCATTTCTGATGTAATCTGTGATGAGTTTTTGCTTAGCTGGTTTAGAATCTTGTTTATATGTACAATTCCCGATAGGTCGACATGCATTTTGTAATTTAAAAAAAAACCGCACTATTTCAAAACCGCATAAAAAAAAGCCGCATAAAAACAGAACCTACTGTACAATATTGCTACTTGTTCTATTTAAATAAAAAAACCGGAAGTTCCGTCGCTATCGTGTTTTTTGGCATGTATTCTTTGCTCGGGTGACACGCTGCGGTGCAATTTAATTGTTTAAAGTTGATATTTTGAATATCATTATAAATAGAATGATATTTGCATACATCACGACCGGAAAAATTGAAATTTACAGTTCCATTAAAAAATGTAAATGCTGTAAATGTGCGTATCCTTTTCATAATACGCGTTATGCAATTTGTGAGAAATTTAGAAAGCGCCCTTGCGTTTACAAAATGTCGAAGGCGTCCACAGATAAATGGTTGCAACGGTATGCCGAAGTTGAAAACGTTGACGACTTCTTCGGATGAGTTCCAAAACAAATTCTCGTCAAAACAAGATCAGAAAATCATTTATTTGTTTGTGGCAAAGCCGAACTTATCGTTGCGTGAAACTGAAGCAATTTTAAAGAAAAGTGGTGTTAATGTATACAAAGTTACGATGCGAGGACGTTTACGTGCAAAAGACCTCACTTTCCAAAGTACATTAGAAAGAGATTTGCATGGGCTAAGGCCAATTCAGAACGGAATTAGGCAAACATAATATTCACGGGTGGATTTTCTTTTGGGTGATTAATTGCATATGTCGTTGCTGGTGTATTGTATGACAACTACAACAATCTCTTAAGTATCTGGGTAAAATTCATGTTTGGGGATGCTTCGCCGAAAAAGGATTTGGCCATTTATTTGTGTTTACCGAAAATTTGAATGCAGTTTTGTTGTATAAAATTTACCAGAAAGATGCGGAGATGTTTGGAAGAACAAGCCAACCTTGGACTCTACAAGAACACAATGATGCCAATCATCCAAACCGAAAGTGTGTAAATTGGAAACAGCAAAAGGAAATATTGGATTGGACTTCACGATCACCTGATGGCAATCCAATTGAAAATTAAAATATTAAAAACATAATTTCCCAGTGGCTAGTCCGGAAAGTCATCTTTTCAGATGAAACTAAATTTCACTCGTCGTTAAGTTAACAAACATAATTGTCATATTTAGAGGTTAAAATGTCCACATATAAACATGAGGAAGCCACAACGGGTGACTTGCACGGCGCTAAGTGCCACACAATTAACTTTACCTTCGAGCGTTGGCAGGAGCTGCGATTTGACTATTTACGTCAAACATTCAGAGAATATTAAGTTTACAAAAATTAACTTGAAGTTACTATTGGTAAGTTAAGCGCCGAAAAATGCGAAAATTGGGTTGGCGGAGAGTAATTTGATAGAAATTGTTTACTTTTTCCATAACAAGGTTTATTGAAAAAGTGTCTTTATTTATAGTCGAATGTGAAGAATTTAAAGTAATTGTTGGTGTTCGTTAAGATAATTATTTCTAATCACGGACATAACATTTTGTCTATTCCTGGAGTGTGACATTGCATTTTGGCTGTGCATCATCAGCATGCAATGGAACAGGTGAGTAAATTCTTTATCACGAGCAGAGATTCCTAGCAGAAAGTATTCATTTAACATTTAAGTGCGATAATTGCATTCTAATGCCTAAAGATTATGAATAAATTCTCTATCACCTGCTGCTTGTAACTAATAATGGTGGATTGTATTGATATTGATTGTATTATTATTACGCGTACGATCTTAACACATGTTTGCGATTGCATCGTCCTTCCTACAGAAGCTGCAAATTCCTTTGGAGTACATTTTTATGTGCTCAGGTTAGTTAGATGACGATTCAGTCTAGAATACCCAGTTAGAAATCCTTTGATTATTCAAAAATTATTCCTATTTAATTCCATACAATATTTAAAACGGTTTAGATTAAAGTTACCTAGCAAAGACTTTGATTTTGGGAAACCCGGTAGTTTGTCTTAAAGGCAACTTCCTGAATAGGAGAGGAAAGGACTTGATTGTGATATTCAGCTTATGAAGATATTCCAGCTTATATATTCCTGAACATACTCAAGTAGAGATCTAACCTGGAAGGTGTTGAGAGCCTTGATAGCTGCCTGGCTATGAGTAACAATAGCTATGCTTCTGTTGTTATAGTTACGAAGCGCAGATGGAGGATGGCTGACCATACTTTTGTGGCAGAGGTTTTTGGGTGGATGTTTGATGTGAAGTAAATTACGTGTATATGCTGCTGACTTAACTTTTTTGTCTTCTGCAATTGCCTATGCTGTTTTAAATGATGTTTTTCCTCTTTCGAATATTTTGTATATTGTTTTTCTACATTTCCCATTTCTACAAAAACTAGCTCCGCCTGGCCACGCACTCAGGCTTATATTGACCTAAAAAAGGTGCAATTTGAGCCATGAAGCCTTATTAAACTAAGTGAAAACTTCATAACTAATTGAGCTAAATAATAAAACCAACAATCCCATTCCAAATGATTATTGTATAATACTTTACAAAACTTTTTCTGTAAAATATTTCTTGCTACTTTATAATATAAAATGCAGACACGGCAATGACAATAATTTCTTTTGAGAATATTTCTCTTTTGAAAGTAAAAACTTTATAAAGCAATTGAAATTAAAAATTAAATGATAGCTATTTTTTCTCTAACAGATTCTTATGCAGCGTTAATAATTACAATTTCATATCGGATTGATTTGTTTGTGAATTACTTTTTTACTTATTAAAATAAATTATTTTGAATTATCATTGCTTGTCTGTTTGTATACTGCAGCTGTCTAGTTCACAAGTGTCAAATATAATAGACGTACGACGCCATTTGCAACATATATAAATCTTCCAATTATTTTTAATTTTTTAATTTTGTGCCACCTTGTATATGTACAATAGTTGAAATTTTTTGGAAATCAAGAAATATCCCTTTGATTAATTTTTTTTCCCAACCATATGGTTTCTAGTAGGATTTCTTTGAATGTCAGTGGGCTGATTTTAATATTGAATAATAACAGGCCAGAAAGTGCTAAACTTGGTCCGAACTGAACCTTAATAAAATTTAATCTGGGTTGGCTTGTAAGATCAGTCGGGCGGATGGGTATTTAACCTTAAGGTAGTAGTCTGGTAACTTACACGTTTTTTGAGGCCATGTTTGGGACATTTTTTGGAAGGGAAAATAAAATTCAATCGGTTTGATTTTCTGATATGTTATAAAAAGGTATCAGAAGGTGTTTTTTTTGATTGTTTTGATACTATTTTTGTACACTGCAGCAAGCGGCAAAAAAAGGGGGTACAGTGTCTGGCCGGCGTGATTTCGTCACTTGTGGTTATCTGAAACAAAAAAAACGAATTGCTTATTAATCAGTGTGCTTGTCGTTCTGGCGGGTAGTAAGATCAAACTATTTTGACAAAAAATAACAAAATGGCGGACTTCGTAAGAAAATTGCCTTTTTTTAAAGTGGAAATCGGACTAAAAAATGGAAAGTTAGGGACGAAATAAATTAAATCTACTACCCGCCAGAACTATTGATGTGTAGAAAAACATATCTAAATTTCAGCTCAATCCGTTAAATAGAAAATTTGTTTTCACGACGGCCATCCGGAAAAACGTTGTTTTGAGAAAAACGCGTTTAAAGTTTTAGCAATATGTGCTATAATTTCGTCAATATTTCGAATTTCGGTCTAAAATTTGTACAGTATATTACCAATATATCGCACTTTCAAAATATGTAAAAAACCGAAATTCGAAATTTTCAAAATAAGTTACCAGACTACTACCTTAGCACATAAATAGTGGGTGTGGTTTTCATCCGATCCCAATAATATTTAGATCGGCTCTAAATGAGGTGAGGAGCAATACTTGTAGTAATTTTGGGCAAGTTTTATTAAATCGTAGTCGGAGGGGCAGAAACTTAGATTAAATTCTTTTAAGGATGTATGCGCTAGTCCCTTATATTTATACTTATTGTGATTCGTTTCCATGACAGTCGGTTCTACGTTACCGAAACGACCCGGATTTATATCCGGCCAAGGACTGTCACTCCAGCAGCATTCCCTGTATGTAAGTATAGGGAATGTTTATGCTGCTACAACAACAACAACAACTTATTGTGATTATGTAATGTATAAAAATGTATTAAGTTATATAAAATATATTAATATATTAACATAATTAATTGTACATAAATATTCGAATAAATGCGCTTGATTATCTGTAAACTGTTTGCACTGCTCTTAATGTTTGTTGTTCTTTTTATGATATCTAAATTGGAGTAATTATCGACTAATGTCATTTTAGCACCTTGCATTAATTGGGTCATTCCGATACTTTGCTTCTCTGATTACTCACGTGCTTTAAATCACAATGAAGACCAGTATTTAAAAATGTTGACAGAACTATTCAGGCGCACTTGTGTAAGTGTTGTGCGAATAACCAACAGTAACAAAAACCAATTATATATAGCAAACCATAAAAAGTTATACTATAAACATGGTACAACGCCAACACTCATAAATTAGCGATAATTAAAAATGCACTATGAAGTGCCACCGCTACACCCTTCCAAGCTAAGTCATGTGCATAATTGTCCTGAAGCTGTCCGGTTGTGGTATCTAAGCATATCCATTGCAGCCGCCTGAGTGTATGTTTTGCTCGACCGTTGAGCTTGACAAGCATATTGACTTACTTTTTGTTGTATACGCCATCGTTTCCATACGTTTAGTGGGTCATAATTCACTAACTCAAACGCAACACTAGGGCATCGTAAAATTTGTTTACAATACCAACAACAGCAATGACAAGAGCGGCGATTGCTATGTAGAAACAACATCACAAGCAATAACAGTAACACCAGCGAGAGTAACACTGTACTTTTACATACAAATACGCCGAACATGGCAAGCATACATATTTGTTATTTTTTACAATCGTTTAAAAAGTCATCAAAAAATTAACTTTTAAATATGTACACATATATCCATATCTGTATGTCTACACGCCCTCATACCTAAAGTATGCGCAGTTGCTATGTCTGCCTTGCCACCAAGTGAATGACTTCCATGGCGAGAGTTGCCGTTGTAAATAATATTCTTTTAATTTTATGAGGCAACAAAAATATTTTATATTAGCAATAATTTCACCTACATTACGCATGCCGCCATCCATTTATCCATTTATCCATCTATCCGTATATGCATTCGGTCACACAGCGAACCGCTAATAAACTGCCGTAAACGCTTAAAATGGGCACTAATAGTTCGGAGCAAAAAACTGCAGAAGGTATGGGAAGAGTGTTTGCTGGTAGTTATTTGTATTTTGATGGGCTTGATTTTGAATTGGTGACGACATGAAGAAGTAATAGATGAATTAATGCTTTTATAATTAAGTGATGAAATCCATCAGAATTGTATCAACAAGCAATCGATTATACACCTGGAAGACATTGCCAGCGCACGTAAATATTTAACGCTAGAAGCATCTGGCACATAACGTTTATTGGCTTAGTGATGCAGACTTTTAGTATTTGCACATGGTTTCACAAGTAGTCGTATCAATGATTATATAAGTAATGACTACGAGCACCATTCTGTAAAAATCTAGAAGATTTGCCATTGCGTGTCGTTGGGAAAAATAACTGTTCCTGTTCCATTTGTGGAACAACGTCAAGACGCACGCCCCAAATAGGAGGAGGAGCTCGGCCAAATGCCCACGTCTAAATTTGTTTTCCTGGAATGTTGGTACAACTGTCCTCTATAGTGTCGCAGAGTTTGAGCTTGATCTGTCAATTAGCGTTTTTGGCATTTAAATATATCAGTCAACCGAGAGTGTGCTCTGCGATTTTCACTATGGATAAAAATATCGAATAAAGAATTTGTCTTAAATTTTGTGTTTTGGACGGGGTTTCGTTTGCCGAATCGTTGAAAATGTTGCAGAAATCTAATGGCGAGTGTGCTTTATAGAAAACACTGGCCGAGACGGCCACGAACACAGAAGGCGAGAAGTCGGGGAAGATTTGCCCCGATCTGGTCACCCATCAACGTCTTCAACGGATGAAAACGCCGACAAAATCAAGGAAATGGTCCTGAAAACTCATCATTTAAGTTTTAGAGAGGTAGCAAGTGACCTTAGCGTGTCGCATGATTCAATTCGCAAGATTATACACATTCAAATGGGCATGAGACGCGTGGCTGTTCGACTCGTTCCTAGAGAGTTGAATTTATTTGAAAAAATTCATCGGAAGAAAGTGGCTGAAGACATGCTTGAGCAAGTGAATTCCGACCCAATGTTTATCCAGCGCATCATAACAGGGGATGAGACGTAGGTAGTATTTGAGTTTTACATGCTAACCAGTCAACAGGCGGCTGAATGGCGCTATCCACATGAGCCGCAGCTCAAAAAACCTCGTCAAAGTCGGTCAAAAGTGAAAGTCATGCTACTCATTTTCTTTGATTATCATGGTGTTGTGCGCTCGAAATTCATGCCAAATGGTTCTAAGGTAAATTAAGAATATTATTTGAAAGTTATGCGACGTTTGAGAGAGAATGTGCATAGGAAACGGCCTAATTTGTGGAAAGAAAACGCATGGACTTTGCACCATGAATACGCACCGTCTCACGAGGCTCATATTGTGAGCACGTTTTTGACCAAAAACTCGACAAATATAATCGAACAACCACCGTATTCACCGGATTTAGACCCCTGTGACTTTTTTATTTTCCCACAACTTAAATTGCCACTCCGCGGACGCCGATTTGAGTCGATAGAGGCCATTAAGGAGAATTCGCTGAAGGAGTTGAAGAAAATTTCTTCAAACGTGTTTAAATGGTGCTCTAATGACTGGAATAATCGTTTATATACATATATTGATTCGAATGGAGCCTATGTTTGTCTGGGAAGGTTACATAGACATTTTATTTTAAATAAAAAAAATTTACAATCCGGAGATATCAAAGAAATGATTCTCCAATCAAAATCCAGAACTTGGAGGTTTGTTGAATATTCAAAGAATTTTACTTTTTTCAATACAGAGCGATTTCACGTTATGTGATTCAAGTATTGTAGATATTGTTTATTGGAAAAATTGGTTTATTTGTAGGCTTAAGTATTACTTGCTGTAAAATAAAGAAATGTAATAATTTTGAGATTTATTCAATATTGAAAATCTTGGTATGGAGATTTTTAAAGTGAAAATTTTGGTTTGTTTTAAAATATCTTTAATTTTTTTAGTTATTTCTGATAAAAGGCACTTAAAAACTATTTTTTCGTTCGAAAGTTTTGGGACTCAAATACGTACTGCTGTAGCGCAAAGTCCAAGCATTACGAAATATGGGGATATTTTTATAACACACGCAAGGATTACTGTTCATAGTCACAGCAATCATCTACAAATAATAAAAAATTTGAGACAGCGTTTTTAAATAATGATGAAAAATCATTTTTTCTCTAAAAATTCAAATTCAAGCCTGCAAATAATTTGGTGTTTTTAGAAGAACTGACGACAATTATCAAAATTCTTAGATCACATGACATGGAATCGTTCTATAATAGGCCTGTGATGCGTACTATGCCCGGTTTATTTCTTTAGAATGTAATAAAAAGCAGAAACAAAGCAATATACAGATGCCCCACAAAGTCTGCGTTCACCCGAATAGCCTTCTTAAATTTACTATAATAAAAACAAAATAGAATATTATGATTAAATTGAAATTTTTACAATTTGTTTATTCACTACATTCCCACCTTTTAAGGGCAAAAAAAAAACAAGATTGCTCACTTCACTTTTTGGATAACGGGAAAATAATTTCAGCAGCATGTAATTGTGGCACCAAAAAGTCTGCGTTCAGCCTGTTTATTTTAATGATACCGTTAATTTTAAGATATTTTTCCTTGTTCATATTAATTTTTTATCGCGCATTGCTTCGACTGAATGTTAACAAAGCTTAGTTGAACATTTTATTTATAACTGGAGATAATTAAAGAACATGAAGGAAAGGGAAAAGAAATAAGCGTTTCTGAGAAGAAAATAGTTATAAAAATGTGGAAAGACGGAAAAAGTTTCCGAAATATTGGAAAATCTATTGGGAGAACGTATTCCTCTATTCAGCGAGTTGTAACGAATTTTCGGCAAACTGGAATTTTTACATCTAAGCCCAGGTCTGGGCGTCCGAAAAAATTATCGACCCGGGAGGAGCGTTCTATAATGAACTTGGGAAAGGTTAACCCCCGGAATACATCCTCAAAATTAGTTGAAAACATAAATCAAACATTTATAAAAGGTGTTTGCGCTGAAACTGCCGGAAAAGTTCTACGTCAAGCTAGATACCATGGTAGAGTCGGCCGAAGAAAGCCTTTCATTTCTCTTGCGAACAGACGTAAACGCATTCAGTTTGCTAATGAGTACTTAAATGAGCCCTCCGAGTTCTGGAAAAAAGTAATATTTTCAGACGAAAGTAAATTTTGTATATTCGGAATAAAAGGCCGTCAAATTGTTTGGCGAAAACCTGGAACTGCTCTTGAAAAGCAAAATTTTGTTGGCACGGTTAAGCACCGAGGTTATGGTTTGGGGCTGCATGGCGGCAAATGGGGTGGATCAGTTAGAATTTATTGATTCGACGATGGATAAATGGGGCTATTTGAACATACTAAAATGGAATTTAAAGCAAAGTGCAGGAAATCTCGGCTTATCAAGAACATTTTGGTTTCAACAAGATAACGACCCGAAGCACACAGCCGAGATCGTTAAACTTTGGCTCTTGTACAACGCCCCAAAATAGCTTAAAACACCGCCAGAGTCCCCAGATCTTAACCTCATCGAGCATCTGTGGGATCTATTGGAAAAAAGAATTCGTCAGCAAGTGATTACTAGTAAAGACTTTTTGCGGAGTGTCATGCAGGCAGAATGGAGGAAGATAACAGCAGAGGAAACAGAGAAACTAGTAAGTTCAATGCCAAATAGGCTGAGTGAAATCCTGAAGCAACGTGGATATCCAACTAAATATTAGATTTAATTTTTGCATATAGCATATCATGTTTTTGTATTAGACTTTAAGATTGACCGCAGACCTTATGGTCGCTTTATTTACTTGTTACAGCCATTATTCACCATTATCTAAAAACTTATGTGAGGAATCTTGAAATTTATTTTTGTTTTTGAAACTTAAACATATAATAGACATACAAATATATACAAATTTATAAACATTATAAAATCACGCTTTGTGTTTCATTCACTAAAAAGTTATTGTAGGGTGAACGCAGACTTTGTGGGGAATGTGTATATATGCAGGTATGTAGGTTTTGTATTGTACAAATAATTATGTGTTTAAGTTCAATATACGATAATATTCTCGAATATGGCGCCACCTTTCAAATCTCTTCCACTGCCTTCTTCTTGTGTACTCTTCGTTCGCAGATAGACCAACCACTCCTAACTCATTTTAATGTATGTTGACGATCATTAAACTGACGTAAAAGATCATTGGAGCTATACATAAATGTATCATAAACTCTTAGTGACAACACCAAATCGCAATCAAAGCAGAGCCAATGGCAATACGGATGAAATAATTTATAGTATGACGATACGTTCACTGTTAAACGATGGAGTGTTGGAGCACATTGGCTATGGTATTGAAAATGCGGAAGAATCATTTAAGCAGTTTCGTTTTTATTTTAAATTTGTTAACTATATCCTGTGTTATATTGAATTATCATTAATAGAGGGATCGGGAAACAGAAATTAAAAAAAAAAATGGAGTTGTATAAAAAATAGTCAAAAAAACTTAAACAAGAAAAAAAGTATAATACAATATAACTATATAAAAATCCAGAATTTTATTTCACTACTTCCAAATGTTCATTAATTCATGTAACACATTCTTTCATGAAATTTTTAAATCTGCTGGCTTAGACGAAAAACGTATTATACGTAGTTGCTAATATCGGTAAAATGCAAAACCTAGTATGTACGTTTTTGGTCCAAATTAAAGATATTCAAATTATTCAAGTTATTTAATAAACTGCGGCGGCATCCAATCATCGTTTTAAGAATATAACTTCATGAAGTGAATAAAAAGTTATGTATACATATATATATATATATATACATATATATATATATATATACATATATATATACATATATATATATAAATATATATATATTTAACATTTTCGGTATATATATATATATTATATATACATGTTTAGGCAAAAGAAATATGAACAAAAGAATATTTGAAATTATTTATGTTGATTGAAATTAATGCGCTTAATTTTATCGATTTTGAGACTAATCAGAATTATCTCTTTCTGAACTGGAGAATCATAGTTATTGTCATACAAATTACTATCCTTTATATTGACAAGCTATGATTTGCTTAAGCGACACTGAATTACAATTGCCCAGAACCACTATTCCTAGGAAATTATTGAACATTTAATCTAAACAAAAATTATATGTAGGCTAAAGGAAGTCGAAAAATTTGCAGACGAATTTTCATTTCTGGTATTCGATCACGATAAAATTTTGATGTACGCCAAATTTTAGTCTAAATGGGAAATTATATGATGCTTAATACATTTAACCTGCTGGTACTTAATTTTAATAGAAATAAAGTATTTTGCTCCTTAAAGGAAGAAATATGATACAAATGCAAAATGCCCAAAAAAATCTCTAATCTTAAGAATATACCCGTAAATTATTATTATATTAGATAAAATGGGCTTAGAGGAAGAGCTTATTCACACAAAAAGTTACACCAGGAAACCTACAGGATCCGGCATTCGAAGGGTAACCAACTTCAGACCGCTCGCGCAGCAGCTGTCTTTTAGTTGGCTAAATTACAGTCCAGAGTATTATTTACTCGTATTTAGTAATATATGTTAACCGCCTAAGCGTTTGAGCCGATGTTAGCAAGGTACTAAAGTGTCTTGGTTACATCGAATGAGACCAGGTATTTTTTCACTGCATTATTTAAAAGGCTATCAACCGCAGGTACCGATCGAAAATTTTCAGAATTGGATCATTTGTACTAATTCTTCCCACATGATACAGACAGCGGAGCTTCTGAATTTTTATTAACTGCACTATGTTCATACAAATATGTATGTATATTAGCCTGAGCGATTAGGTTCTGTAGCTCGGACATTGTTTTCCAGCATCAGCAAAGACAAGAGTGGGTAGGAGTGAGAGTCGAGTGGAGAATTTTCTGGCTATATGTTTCGTATGCAGGTTTTGGGTATCGAGATTTCCTTGTTTTGTTACTCAGAGGTGTGTACTGTATTATAAGTATATATATATAATTGGCGCTTACACCCTCTTTGGGTATTTGGCCGAACTCCTCCTCCTAATTTGTGGTGTGCGTCTTGATGTTTTCCACAAATGGCGGGTACTACAGTTTCAAGCCGGCTCCGAACGGCAGATATTTTTTATGAGGAGCTTTTCCATGGCAGAAATACTACACTCGGAGGTTTGCCATTGCCTGCTGAGGGGCGATCGTTATTAGAAAAAACTTTTTCCTAATTTTGATCTTTCACCGAGATTCGAACCAACGTTCTCTCTCTGAATTCCGAATGGTTGTCATGCACCAACCCATTCGGCCACAACAGCCGCGGTCAAGGCAACAACGAGCTAATAATCCTGATCGATGTCGTGCCCTTGTATCATACGTTCACTTAAAAATTATCGATTTCGTTTCACGTTTTCAGTTCAGGAGACAGTTACGTAGTTTAATGGATTATGGTGCGTTTTAAGCCAAGACACAGTCGATCAGCCTCCAGTCCAGTAGCGGATATTTCTCATTAGCGAAATTTTCCGACTATGGGATAAAAAATTCCTACCTCAATAACTCTGGTTATGGTTCTCTAAGCACGGTTCTTATGTTGTGACTGGCAAACTCACAGCACCACTCTGCGACATTTAAATTTCAATTACACGTTTCTGTAAGATAGATGCCTACTTACAATCGCTCCTTCTGATGAACCAATGCTTCATAATATTTTGGGCCTCGAAGTAGAATGCGCCGTAGTGATCCTACTAAAACTTCCTCTATTTCAGTTATGACATGCATTGCTCACGTGATTGTGAACGTAAGATTCGAAATTGTTTCTTAAGAGTTTTTATCTTCTGTTAATGAGAGTTTCTGTGAGTTGAGTTCTATCTTGATTCGTCAACCCGTCGCGTTTTTTAAATATTGTACTGATCTGAATGGTACACGGGCAGTGACAGCCTATTGTCACTTCGTAGATGCTCAGACGGATGGTGATGAGTGGACTAGTTTTGAAATTTTCGGTAAGGTTTTTGCACAGAATATCACAGAATATAAACTCTGGACTTATGATCAGAAAATAGTGAAAAATGAAGCCAATAATAAATTCGTTTTTATTTCTTTCTTAATACACAATTTGATCCTACGCATGGAAAATAACCAAAGTATGTTCCTTTAGGATAACAGATGTAATTAGATATACATCATTTAACAACCTTTAATGCAACTTTGAGCAAAACGAATCAAAATTTGGCATCTAAAACTCCGACTTAAAACTCTTGTAGACCTTTTTTCTTAATTATTAAAATTAAAGGGGCAGATTATTATTATTATTATTTTTTTTTTTTATTAAAAACGGCCGCCAAATGTTTTTTTATTAGTTATTTCTTACATTTTACTTGTTGCCTGCGCTAATGACGCTTGGTAGCATCTGCTAGAGTATCGCAATTCGAATGGGAGGCGCTCACTCATAAAAATTGATTCGTTTTCTACGATCTGGTTTGCTTTAAGTAAATTCGGAGGCAAACACGCTGAGAGAGCTGACTGAATACTAGCCAACACCAAACTGAGAAACCCATACGTCTCATATAATGCATGTACTCAGCAATGCATGCATGACTGTGTGTGAGTGCACCATGCTTGTTTGAGCCGGTCAAAATTGAAATGGTATGGCCACTTTGTTGTTGGCAAATATGTATACCTGATATGTTGACGACGCCTCGCTGTCTTTTTATCAGCATGCTCGTCAGCCATTGGTTTTTTGTCTCGTTTTCTCTTTGGAGCAGTAGCTTAGTAGGTAGGTGGGCAATATTTGCTGGTGTGATATTGTAGGGAAAACATGGCTGCGTGTTTGTGGTGTATTTATTTCAAAAAATCATGCAAAAGTTGTGTGGTGACTTTGGAAGATGAGGTGAGTTAGCCTTTGCTCGGATCCAAATTATTATGTTGTGTGTGTGTAGCGTATGAATAGTGCGAAGGCAACTAGGTGAGTGTTGATCTTATCCAAACATACAGTTAGTTGTTGAAATGATGCTGCGACCTTCTTTCATTTTATATGAATATACTCTTATAGGATACACAAACACCACCTTGGGTTGGAAAATTAGACTAATTATGTAGATATAAGGGACTGTGTTGCATATCTGAATTAATTTTATGGACTCCTTTGAAAAGGGTGGGCCAACTATGTGTTGAATTTTAAATAACGGGTTATTAGTGATGTTGTCGTGTAGTGAATTACTTAAAATTAACATTTTAAAATACCTAAAACTTACTTTGAGTATCGTTTTGCAGTCGCTGGAACAGCGCGAAGCTTGCGTAGAAAGTCTAGTAGAAATGAGGAGCCATCGAATCAAGAAACTAAGATTTTTTTGCCAAAGTGCTCTAAACTGGAATGATGCAGTCCGGTGTACATCGTTTAAGTATTAACATGAGGCAAAAATACAAGAAGTTTGTGTAATTTAAGCCCTACTCCTAAGGTTAGGTTAGGTTAGGTTAGGGTGACGTGGCTGGTTGAAAGCCATCACATTGTTGATCCTTAGTGGCACCAAATGAACCTTGACTTTTACCTTTCTCTATAGTAGACATCTTGTAATAAGTCTGCGTCTTTCGCGAATTTAAGTAAACTCTGAAGCTGTAAGCCCGAGATATGTAGAGCTCCTAAGCATTCCATTCGGGTTCTAGCTAATGCAGGCCACGAAACTAGAAGGTGTTCTGAAGTCTCCCTCTCTTCCAGTTCATACCAAAATCTGCAGTTATCATTGTTTGTAGCAAATTGTGGCCTGTCAGTATACCTATGACAGTTCTGCTTTCTTTTCTGGATAGAGCTACTCCTAAAGATAGCACTACTCTTAAAAGAAATGATAGTTTAAAAATTAGTTCGGTTCTTTTATTACCGGTTATCAATTTTTCAAGAAACCGGGTTTGTTTACTTTTTGCTTTGGGGGTAAAATAAGCCATAATTACTGTTGAAATGTACAGTTACAACAAACACTAACACAAACTATATAACACGAATTGGTTAAAATCAGAAAAATAAAAAAATTTGAATTTATTGCATATTTATCGCGTATTGGATATATTTGGCTCAATACTTATATCGAAACCCCTTGATCATTTGTTTCTCTGTTGTAAGTCTCTTCAAGGGGAAACTAATGACGATAATAGCAAATGATTCATTAAATTTCTTTATCAGTTTGTATTTAACGCTTTACTAATTGATGCTTCGTTTTCGGTTTTCTTTTGTAACTGCTCTCGTTTGGCATAAAATTTGATTTTATTTAGAAATGGACTTCAACAAGGGTAGGTAACGCAGTCTACATAGATAGATAGTTTAGCTGCTTCGCCACATGCATTCATATATTAATAAAAGATTTATAGATAATGAAGTTAGGTCTCATTACGTGCATATGAAATATTCATCGTTCATTTCGTTCAATGCGTAGGCGTCAGCAGGTCGCTCTTTTTTGCGCCTTCTGAATTAGATTTATTTGCTATTGGACCGCGTATATGGGCCGCGTAGGCTAGCCCGTACCCGCCTGCTGTCGCTGTCGTGTGTTAATTTTCAAAACTGAGACAATAGTTTTTGCATCAAACCAGTTCAAATTGAACCGTAGAAGTTAGTAAATTTGTAATTTTTTTTCATTTTCTGTTACTTTTATACTATCAAACTTAAAGCTCTTTCTTTTGATACCTATATTCAAATATTTCACATAACTTGCGTATAATTTATTTAAATTAGACTTTTCAAACAGGCGACAGACTTCTACAAAAATATATTAGTTTGGGGAAAAATAAATCCATTATATCTGCATACAATTTTTGGGCAAATGGCTTGAAACTAGTTTATAGCCGATCTTTAGCACCTGGGCGATGCTAAGACTACTAATATGCCGATCAACTTCGATTTTTTCTATGATTTTCTCTACATTCGCGACATTTTCTTTAACAACACAAATGCCTGAACGGAGTCGATGAAACCAAAATTGCACGTAATTAGCTGTTGCAGTATCGGCACCACAACACCATTCACAATTTCAGCTGCGGTTCTTGCGTTTTCGCCTTTATCAAGGACAAACTGTAAAATGTAACAAGTTTCATCTTTTTTGAGTTTAGTTGTTAGCACTCTGTAACTCACAACTGAATGGAACAAACAAAAAACAGGAAAAGATTTTTTGTTGTCACCTTGACAACGAGCATAAACATGAAATTTATTTAAACTAACCTGAAACTCGCGTTGCGGTGGATAAATATTCAAACTGTCGTTAAAAAGCTAAAATATTCCAAATGTTAGTCAGAGTTATAAGCGATTCCTTTGCCATATTTTTTCTAAAACTTCTAACTTCAAGCAATAATATTGCACATCTTCAAGTCAATTCTTTAATTTCATGCTTCACTTTTGATAATCTCACAAAACGGTTAGATCTGATGCCATTCTCAAAAAATGCTTTCGCGTACTATTTACAAGTATATGTATAAGCTAAAACAAATAGGAAAAAAGGCCATTTAGACATTTTTTTTCAAAATGAAATATTTTTACAAAACAGAAAAGTGGTTAAAATTAGCATAAGCCCTAAACATTATTTAGATGTTTTTATTACGATTTTAAGTTTTCAGCATCTTCAGGCACGGATTTATTTGTTATTAAAAAAATATATTATATATATGTATTTTTAAAGTTTCAAAATTTGTATCCAACATTTATTTTTGGGTTCTTCATAGATTAAAAGGTTGGGTGCATTATATGTTAAGGATAAAAATATATTTTTAAGCCTACGTAAACATGCCAAGCGTCGAAGTGAAATGGTGGGAACAAATTACATTTGATTTGAGGTGATATATAAGGCTTAAGGTATATTTTATATTTTATATGAACTTTTCTCATTTGGAGTTTAAGCTTTCAAATTATACTAAGAACTCTAAATTTCGGGACACTCAATTTTTACTCTTTTGTCCACGTTCGGGCCACTATGAAACAATGCAGCTTGCCGCACCCCCGCTCCCCCCAGTCGAAGTGGCCAGTTGAATGAAAACATGTTCCATACCTAATCGGAATATAATTTTTTCTTGTGCTCTTTTCAAATTTATAATTTAAGATAATGTACATGGCACACCCAGAAAGTAGGTATACAGTAAGAACTCAATAAAAAATAAATAAATAAGTATTAAACATTCACAAATATACATACATACATATTAGGGTGGTCCAAAAAAAATTTGTATGCTGCCGCCCCCCAAAATAGTAAAGAATGAAAAATAAAAATACCTGATTAAAAAAAAAAAAATACGGGTCTTTTTATTGTTCATTCTTTACCATTATGGGGGGCGGCAGCATAAAAATTTTAATATAAATTTTTTCCCATGCATTTTTGGACCACCCTAATACATATATATATACACATATGTAGGTAATATCTAAGAAACCAATAAATGTCGAATTTTATTATATAAATTTTCTATTAAAGTTCGAAATTTATTGGTCAAATAGTGAAAGTTCCCTAACTTCAAAAATGTTTTTTGTTTTTGTGAAAATGTCCGCAATACAATTTCCAATTGAGCCTATATCATATTTATGCGTTTTAAAATGATTTGTAATTATAAAAGCGTACTTACAAACATTCTAATTGATTCATCTTGAAAACTTTGGCCGCTAGTCTTAATATTTTCAAGAAAGTACTGCAAATAAACCCAAACATTTAGATAAAGTCAGGTTATTTGAAAAAGCTCTATTCAGCTATGACACAAAAATACAATAAGATTAAGTAAACTTCCAGTATGAAATGATGCTTAAACATTTATTCCACCCACAAATACTGCGTACACGAAACATCCGTGAGGGGGTTGGATAACAACATCTGAATAGGAATTAAAATGCATAGCTTACATTTATTTGTAGTAAATGGTGAGCGCAGCTAAACACCAACAATTCTACTTATATGTTTACACAGTATACCTTTCCTATCACAAAACCCCCTTGAATTACTTACATAGCTGCAGCTGTGCCACTGGCATACTTACAGACAGATACACGAATTGATGCACATTATTTTGTTGGGTAATTCTTCCTTTCGTTGCATTTATGTAGTTTCGTTGCTGCTAAAATATATCGTCATCCTTTTGCCATCAGTCAGCCATATATCGCACAGTTGTTCGCTTTGACTAGACTGTTAGTTCAGACGGTCCGTCGGTTGGCTAACAACGAAAAAGTTAATGGACTGTGCATGTTTTTCCTTCAGCCGTGGCGCTTAACATTATTTATGGCGGATGAAAAATTATAGTTGCAATGCGCTTGTAGAACCCACTCGCTTGGGTCGGTCCAGTGCAGTCTCCCAATGATGTAGGTAACGTCGACATCACTAGCAGCACCAATAACACCGCAGCAAATAGTTTTGCGGTGGCTTGGAATATTTACGATTCTCCCTGCAATTTGTTCGTTTTTGCGCGTTCGTAAAACTGCGACATCACTCGATTTGATACACACTCACAATGATGTTAGCATAAGCGCTCGAAACACTCCGACAAAAATACAAAAATGTACTTGGCAGAAAATATTCACTATTAAAAATGCTGCTAAAGTATGATGCACATATTTAAGCACAGTATGCCCGCAGAGCAAAGAACATATTCGTCTACGTGGATACGCACCTTATACATTTATTCATTTATATAAATATTTGTAAAGTACATACAGGGCTGAAAATGTGCGATTTTATTTGTTTGCTATTGAATTAATTTGATTTGAGACTTTCCCGCGTCGACCAGTCACAGTTGATGGGGATGCTGGGTGTCAAACGAATTTGTCTGTAACTACAAAAGTCATCTAACACTTGAAATGAATACATAATACGTTTAATAGAGTTATCTATAATTTTAGGTTACGTCCGTACTTCTGACAGGCGCTGAACAAACACTTATGTATTTTAATAGCTTAAATGATTTGACATCCGCCAGGAAAAACAAGGTTACAATTTGTAGGAATAGTAAACCAGTTGACTTTAACGAGGCCTCATTTAAAACTCGAACTCATCGACTGTTTTAAAAGCGACAACATATATGTAGTTGGAAGCCTTTTAGAGATCTCTAGCTAGTAGAATAATAAATATTTAGAACAAGTTCTCTTCTGATAAAAGTTGAAAAAAAGGTCATTGGAAATAAAAAGGTGTATCTCTCCCTGAAACATACTTTTATAGATAAGTTAGTCCCAAGCAATTTATTTATTATATGCTGGCAAGTATATAAAATAATAAATATTGCTACATCCTTTGCGTTGTATCGATAAATGTGATGAGTCCTTAATATGGGTTACTAAGATCCTATCTTTCATATCTAATTGTGAATAAGCTAAAACTGCTTAAGTTTATCCTCACGAGTTTACCGTCGAAGAGGAATGTAGTCAGGTCGAAGGATATTGAAAAATATAAAAGAGGGATAGAAAAGGGCTTTAAAAGGTATTTTTCCTTAAATTAAGGGATTTGCCAAACTTAGACATAAACATAGAGAACTTTTTATGAGAAAAAATATTTCAAAAGGAAGTCGAAAGGGCCGGGGTTTAGCTAATTATTGCAAAGCATGCGCCGTAAAGTAATTCTTTAATTATCAATTCACTATCTGACACCTTGCACAATATTTGATGATATTTTTCTAACTCATTTTGGTTTCTAATCCATAATTGAAAAAATTGGAGAGCGGCATAACTTTTTTATAAATACTTTATACAATTACAAATGAGATTTTCGGTTACAAAGATTCTTTAAAACTATACTCTTACATACAAATATGAATAAGAAAAATATGATAACAGAAGTGGCACGTACTTAAGAATGGTTCACATAAGTCAAAATCAAGACTGAGCAATTTCTTTTCTAAATTTTTATGTATCTGAACGGCTGAGATTCATTGGTTTTGAACTCAAAATAGCTTTGAGACTTTGAACTATCTTGATAATCTACATTTGAAGACAAATCATCATTGAATCTATGCATCAATTTAACATCAACGAAACTGCTGACTTAAAATGGTTTTGATAGATATAAGAAAGAGTGTGTTAAATGCAAAAAAAAAAATAAAAAGTTATACAAAATAAATTTTAGGCCCGAAATTCGGTCTCTTAAAAATTAGGCCAGCTAATTTCTGTTGCTGTTTAATTTTCAAATTAAAATATTTCTATTGTTTTAAAATAAAACTTGTTCAAATTTAGATTTCTTCAGCTTTCACTATTTGTATTCAAAATACGACGCTTACCAATTACCTATGATATATATATTTTAAATGTCATCATGGACACGCTCACCATTGTCTGTTTACTTGACAAATGTTAAAGGTGACATCAATTAGGTACCGTCTAGAAATTATTCGCTACTGACATCTAGGCGTCACTCATGAAATACCTACTAACTATCATATATAGAACCAACAAATACGGTTATGCCCCTATGCAATTATCTGTGTGCTTATAAGCAAAACGAGTAGAATCAAAATCATTTCAGATCTGCTAAATCAGAGGAATAACTTAACGTAGTCAACAAGCCGTTACAGCTATGGTTTGGAAAACAGAACAGGAACCACCGAAATTTTATCAAGTGGCCCGCTAAAATTATACAATTATAGGCATGTTACAGTTATCATTTTCTTATTTGAATTCGAAATTGCTTACTTATGAAAAATATACGCTTTCACACCATTTTTTAAGTTTATGATCAGCGTGGTCATATCTATGCTTCTGCCGCTCTTTTGGAGTTGTTATATATGTTGGTATGCATGTAAATACCGACCTGTGCAGATGTGAATGCAATTCAAAAATGCGGCAAGTAATCAAGGCAATAAGCCACGGAACTATTTAGATAGGGGCGAACGGAGAATGTGGCTTGAATTCGCAAAAGATAGCTCATGTGTAGTACCAAGCTGCAATAAAAAATATGATAGCGACGAAGGAAAAATAAAAACGTGAAACTGTAAAGCGGCCGCAAGAAGTCGCAATCGGCCAATCGTTCCCTCGGCACACCTATTGTGCGTATCTATCTATTCATACTCGTATTCGTCTAACAGCTTGCCTGCTACATACTCGAACACTATTTTCGCATGGGCGGCTGAGCAATTCAGACATACTATATGTGCATACCTACATACATACGAACTCGCAAACGAGTATGTTCATATTTGGTGTGCCACTTGTTATTATTGGCAGATCAGTTAGTTTGCCTGCCCGGATAGAGGTTTGCTATTAGGAGTAGTTAGTTGGTCGAGTTGCGCTTACTTAGTATATGACTTTGCGTGTTGCCGCAGGAGTTGTAATCGAAAAAACCTGTTCGGCAACAATGGCGAGCTAAGCTCGAGATAGACAACGATCATGGTAGCTATGGCACCACGATGGAGGCCAACAGTGAGTTGAGAGTTGCGCGTAACTATTACTGAATGGATCGGCGGCATGAAGGTGAAACGGTGTAATCATAAAATGCTTTAAATAGTGGCAAAACCACTGACAATTATTTTTATGCGCTTATGTTGGCCGCTTGGCCATTTGGACTTTTAGATGCGGTTTAATTACACAGTTGCAAGTATTTTTTACGATTGCAAAATTTTTTCTAATTAAGTGTACGTATTTTTTGTCTCGCCTTCAGTTTTTTCCAGTTTTCCTTGTTCTTGCCACTTTCAGTAAATGTTATTTATTTTTTTTTTTTTTACTTTAAGACACGCCAAACAAGTACCTAAGTAGGGAATTAAGTGAAAAATATAACCTTCTCTAACACGCGTACGTAAATGTGTGTTTAGGTACTCGTAGATCTACTCACGTACAGCATATTTACCATCAATGAACTGCACAGTTATACTTACAGTGCTTTGTACATACATACATAGTCAGCAGGGGCGTGCAGTGTACGGCTAATGTACAATCTAATCGTCGTTCAACATATTTTTTTATCAGAGTACGAAACAGTATTTTGAATGCCAAACCCTTTATTTTATGTTTACATTTTTTGAGGCACCAAAGTGATCGAATATCGGTACTTCTAATAATGTTGACTGATAAGGGGAATCTTCTTCCTTACAGTCAGTTTTTGCGTAATTGAGTAATTGACGCTAGTCTTATTTTTTCGATTTTAACAAACAAAACTTTAAACTGTGTGGGAGTGATGTGACGTGGAGCGTTTTTCTACAAACGAACCGGCATAAAGATATTGGTGAGAGCCGAATATTTCTTGCCTTTCCAGTTTGCTTCCAATTTCAGATTATCGCTATTATCAAAGAAAAATCAATTCCTTTACTTGTACTTCCTAAATGCTTTAAATAACGCAATGAATCATCATTACGATCAATTTGCGTTCGTTATCTGAAAAATATTGCCCACAATTTGTCAGTTGAATTAATAAAAAGGCGATTAAATAATAATTAACATAAGTTGGCACTGTCGCTGAAGATCAAATAAATAGTAAATTGTTATACTTACTTATTCAAAGATGAAGCATAAAATTTTATTTATTCATTTAATGTTTGATTAATAAAAATGATAGCATTAAGACATAAAATAATTTAATATTTTTTTATATTTTGCTTCCTTTTTTTTCGTTTTTTTTTTCGTTTCTTTTCGTTACTATTTGTTTCTGTTTTTCTGTTTAGCTCAGAGATTCTGGTTTCGTTTGGCGGTGATATATTCCAGAATTGTTGTTTTTGTTATTATATTTTATCACTGTTAGTTTTTGGTAGTTTAATTGTAATTGCGAATCGGTTTGTTGCGGTTTGATTTGGAAAATGGATTTAGGTATGAATTATGGCTTCCTTGGTGCATCAGATAATTTGCTATGCAGAAGAGGAGTAAAAATACAGAGAAAAAATCAGAAAAAGAAATGAATTTGCAAAGTATTTTAAGTTGCAGAAGACACTTTTTCACCACCATCAGGTTTCTAGTTTATTTGGTTTTATTTTTTGCTCGTACTGCTGCAGTCCAAATGCTGAATGGCGCACTCGCTCTTCACTGTTTGGTACGTCGGTCTGAAAACTATGCAAATATGCTGCTTACATATACATATGCATGTGTGATTGCCAGTTTGCAGTGTTGTTGCCATTTTCTATTTTTAAGATGCTGTTCCATGTTTCGACCGCACACAAAGCAGAGAAAATACGAATGTAGAAAACATGGCACTGACTTCAGAGTGGAAAAAATGAAAACAAAAATTATAAAAATTAACTAAACACTTTACAATATATAAAAAATAAAAAATGGTGTCCATCGCTCGTCGTTTCTTTGTACTTTTACGTAGTTGAATAGTTGACTAGTGGCTTGGCTGCTCTGGAAATTGTTGCTGCCGGTTGGGCTGGTTTGTTGAATAATCCAAAGACAGTGGGCTGTTGTATATTCAGATCGTTTGGACTTACATATTTTTTAATGAGGCCTCAAACTATTTCTAAAAAAATAATTAGCTATATTTACATCCATGGAAAATTTTCTGTATTAATAAGAAGAAAACAATTGCATGTCAAAGGACCGGCGCAGCCGAATTTTTTTTCTAAAAGCGGTCCCCCTCGGCAAGTAATGGCGAAACTCCGAGTGTATTAATGCCTTGAAAAAACCCCACATGAAAAACTATCTAGCGCTCAGAGGCGGTATAAAACTTCAGGTCCGTCCATGAGACATGCCCCAAATTGGAGGAGAACTAGGCTCAACAAAAGATGTAAGCTTCAGTTATAAATATTAAGGCGGCCGCCGAAAGGACTTGAATGCGATATTTTGTTTTATTTTTATTTAAAGGGGAAAATCATTAAACGTAAAACATACATAGTAGCTAAGTAGGGGAAAAATTCTTTACGATATGTATACGCTAATGGCATTACGTATGCAGCATTACACAAAAAATCTGTTGTACTAAATCTATTAAATTTTTCAGGAAGTTTTCAGAGATTGATGCATATCGTGGTACTTTTTAGACTGTTAAAGTCTTAGGTTTTATGAGGAACCTAAGTATACTTCGACCCTAAATATATTATATACATGTATATGTACAGCTTGAATGCTAATTGTTAGAACAAAATGAGCTTTGACTATACTTCATAACACTTATAAAAGTGAACTTTACCGTCTCAGCAGCGGTATCTAATTGCCAAGAGGTATCTAATGGCTGTAGGCATACTGGATCGCACCTAGTAGAGGCAACTTTTCTGACCCGAGTGTGCTTTACATATTTGCTATAATTCTCTACTTCCGAAGTCCCATTTTTTCGGTAGTTACGTTCGTATTTTACAGATTTAAGTCTATTTTTTCTAAAACGCTGCACTGTGCATTTGTGTGAGCTTGTTCGTTGGTGAGGCATCGTTTCGGCTAATGTCTGTACCTCTATCGTCGCGTCGCTTGCTATTCGCGTTGGAAGCACTTGACGGCAACCGCCTCTAAACTGGCGTCTGTCGATTTTGCTACGGTTAGCTATTCGTTCGCTCAAATACAACCGTCTGAGTCCCCACCAGTACCCGACATCTATCTAACAACTTTGTTTATGAATATATTTATGTATGTACGAGTACAAGTGTATTTGCTCGTCATTGCCGCGTGGTTGTCCTCTGGGCATAAACCTCAATGCAAGCGAAGCAAGCAAGCGCAGATATGCCCCACATGACTGAAGGCGAGCGCGGCTGATCTGTGGATGAGTAGAATGCTATATAGTATGTATGTTGTAAATGTGAATAGCGACAAAGTTAACAACAGCAGCAAAAATACAAGTGGGCTATCACTATCGAAGCAGGGTCAAAACGAGGGGTCGCATAGATGTGGTCGCTGAGACTGTCTACGCTTGTGTATACGGGTTTGTAGTTATTGTATTTTAACTTGTTTGTATGTATGAACGTATATTTTATATACATATATACGAGTATGTACGGATATGTATGTGCACATCTACATTAACAAGCAAGTGTGTGTGTGTGTATATAATGGAGACGCTCAACGCTGAGTTGTGACGGCGGCGGCTATGTTACATACGGCGATCCGCTCATTGCTCACCGCTCATTTGTGAAACGTTTGCGCGTTTGCATTTTGCTTTTTGTCTAAAGCAAAATATTGAATTTAATTTTTTGTTAGTAGTAATTTAACAATTTTCGAGTGTTTATCGCATGCGCGTCGCAAATGTGAATTTCGTGTGCGCTTCTTGCATTTGCCGACTATCGTCCAGCTTTAGCCTTTAATAGTAGCTTTTCGTTGCTTTCCGCTCGCTCGATTGCTTGTAGCCGCTCGCCACTGGCTATTTGCGATTATACGGTTCGTATTTTTCGCTACTCGCCCATCCGCGTGCGGAATTTCAGCTACAAAAACCATATCGAATTTGTTTGTTGTTTTCCGTTTTATTAAAATAATTATTATTGTTTGATTTTCGGTGTTTCTTCAGTTGGCGCCCAAGCAAATAGAAATAACACCGCAACAAAAACAAAGTTATAGCACCAGCAGGCGACCAAATCAGGGTCTGCAATAGGCAGAGAGGAGGAGGGAAAGGATGAGAATGAATTACTTGTAAGGCCTTTATTGTAGTTGTTTGACAAGATCATAGTGGCTGGCGATTCCAGTGGTGAATACTTCAATTGTGACAAATTGCGAATGGAAATTTTATTTGATCTTTGATTATCTAATGTATAAAGATTTTGTGATCGAATAGTTTTCGTGTGCAGTTTGAAAACGTTTTCTTCGCAACTGAACTCTATTATGTTGAAGAATGAAAATTGTGTCGGAATTTAAAATTAACAGAGAAAGCATCATGAGTTTATGTGACTTTTTTTGCCCTTCTAATGAATTTTCAGCTGCGAACGAGTAGGAAAAGAGGACTAAAAAAATTGATAACATTTTTATTGCCCGCTCGTTTACCTTTAATCCTCGGCATAAGAAAGGTGAGTGCTCCAATAAACACACAGAAATGTCTGTGGTAATGCGTATAGAATATGCTAAGAAAACCATATCTTTATTTTTGTTCATTCTATTTGCTTTCGGGTACACCGAAACAATAATCTAGAATGAAAATTTGCATAAAATAAATAATTTCAGATTATTAAGTCGACAAATATATATATATATATATATAATTGGCACTTACACCCTTATGGGTGTTTGACCAAGCTCCTCCTCCTGTTTCTGGCGTCCTTCTTAATGTCGTTCTACAAATGTAGGGGCCTACAGTTTTAAGCCGACTCCTAACGGCAGACATTTTTTATGAGCAGCTTTTTCATGGCAAAAATATACTCGGAGGTTTGCCATTGCCTGCCGAGGGACGAGCGCTATTTGAAAAACTGTTTCTTCATTTTGGTGCTTCACAGATTGGTGCTGTAGATAATCTTGACATTTTTGATATGTATGTTAATTCGCTTCACAGTTTGACCATGCAAATTAGAACATACCAAGTAAAATCGGTGGTATTATAAATTGTAATTTTACTAAAAATGCTTTAAGTTTGAAAAAGGATAACTACGTATGTCGATTTCCAATTTTGGCGTTGACGAATTGCCAACAAAGATATCGAAAATTCGCTTCAAGCATCTTTACCAGATTTTTCGAGTAACGAGTATGGCGATTTTGCCTTTCGACAATCATATGAGATCCTTTAAAAGTTGAAGGATCATTAATATTCCCCGAGATTGCGACTTGAAAAGAGATCAATGCGAAAGAAGCTATGGAATATTTCCGATACAAACAGAAACAATTTTATTGAATAATAGTATAAAATATGGCGTTCTGACAGTATTAAATGATTTTGATATTTAATAGTTCCATTTCATATTGAATACATGTGATTGAGTAAAATAAAATATATATATAGTATCTTACAAAATTCTCTATACTCAGCTTAACTAAACTTGATATACGCATTACTTCTCATCTTATCGAAGCATGATTTTAAAGTCAGTCAAATTAGACAATAATCAGAGCTAAAGGGTGATTTTTTAAGAGCTATAGGAAAGTTTTTCAAAAAAACACACGTCAAATTCAGAAAAATGCATGCAATTTTTATTTAAATCGATAGTACATTCCATATAATTTAATGTTTGAAGAGTATTTCATGCAAATGTTGACCGCGACTGCGCATCAAATGGTCCATCCGCTTAGTTCAATTTTGGCATACTCTCTCCAATGTTTCGGCCGGTATCTCACATATAAATGGTTTAATGTTGTCTTCCAATGCGTTAATTGAAGCAGGCTTGTCTGAATAGACATGAGCTTTAACATAGCCCCACAAAAAATAATCTAAAGACGTTATATCGCACGATCTGGGTGGTCAATTGACAGGTGCCGAACGTGAAATAAAATGTTCACCGAACTCGCCTCTCAACAAGTCCATTGTTACGCGTGCTGTGTGACATGTGGCACCATCTTGCTGAAACCACATGTCATGCGAATCAAGGTCTTGCATTTTCGGCAAAAAAAAAAGTTCGCTATCATTTCACGGTAGCGCTCACCATTCATAGTTACGTTACGATTCGCAGCATTTTGAAGAAGTACGGTCCAATGATACCTCCAGCCCATAAACCGCACCAAACAGTGACCTTCTCTGGATACATTGGTAGCTCTTGCAATTCTTCTGGCTGATCTTCACTCCAAAATCGACAATTCTGCTTATTTACGTACCCATTGATCCAAAAATGAGCTTCGTCGCTGAACACAATTTTTCGACTTTCTTAACAGAACACACATTTTTATAATAAAATTCAATGATTTGCAAGCGTTGTTCGTTTGTAAGACGATTCATGGTTAAATTATAGACCAAACTGAAGATGTTTGACAGTGAAACAAAACACGAAACGTGCGTCAGCTGTTTGAACCAACTGTTTAAAAAGATAATAGCTAAAAATTCACCCTTTATATCACGTAATAACGATTTTTTTAAAGGGATAAGGAATACGGTATTTATAACATACTTATGTATATGCAATTCCTAAAATTTGTGGTACAGCTTTTGATGTGTTTTTCAAATAAACGGCTGATGGTTTTTATGAGGAGAATTTTCTTGGCATATATACACTGGGAGGCTAGCCATTGCCTTCTGAGGCTCGACCGCTATTAGAAAAACATTTTCCGTCATTTGGTGTTTCATGCCCACAGTAGGTTTTGAGTCCCGGTGCGACTTAATGGTAGTCAAACACAAGCGGGGTATACTCGTTTAACATTGAGTTCCGTCAAAGGTTACACTTGTTATCTGATTTTATTTATTCTATTATTATTTATTAACACTTTTATTATTTATTATATCTAAATCGCTCAGATACAAGAAAAGGAAGACCTTGCAGATTTGAATCTGGGATATATATCTGGATTTACAATTAACTTTATAATTATTGTAGTAAGTTGGCTTTTTATTGTCTCCGATTTTCCTTTCGATACTTATTCTATTAATTAAAATTGAACCTTCAGAAAATATTTAACATTTATTTGGCCAGAACCGTAATTAATATTAAATTAGTAAATAATATACTGCGGTTTAAAACAAAATATTTTAATTAACTGTAAGCCGATCTTCGAATAAAAATCTTTAATTTCCTTAAATTGAGGTCATGTCTATAAGATCATCCAAGATTTCGGAAAACTAAACCGGCTTGTTATCCTCGTAGGTTTCGGGAGCGAATTGAGATATTAATTATGAGTAGGCGATGACTGTCTATGGTTCCCATGCTCCAAAGATAATGAGTATATAATTTCTGACTGTAGTAAGAAAATTTATTTAGTTGACAGGTTTATATATAATACACAAATCTTTCAGTGAGTGTTGCCCCGAGCTTCTCCTCCAATTTGCGATGTGCGTCTTGACAGTTTTGCGCCGCCTCCGAACTTCAGATGGTGTTTTAAGCCATCATTGACTCAGATGTGTTAGATATACACTCGAAGGTTTGTTCTTGCTGCCGAAGCAATAAAGATGTACATGAAAAAGTACGAACAAGACTTATCAAGTTTCAGCCCTTGAAAATTTATCCTTGGTGTGTTAGAATTTATTGTTGAAAGATCAAAAGCAAAATTCATGTTGCTTGAATGCCTCAGCTGATTCGCCATATATTTATCAACTTGCGTTTTTTGTTATAATAACTAACAGTTGTTCAAATATTTATTATTTAATTTTGCGGAAAACATATTTTGAATTTTGTGTTATGTTAGAATTGCAGTTGTATTATTGTTTTTGTATTATCCAAAATGAAAATGCGTCGAAATTTAACAAGAAATATTTAGTTATCTGTTATGCTCTCGTGTATGGACAACCTTTAACTTTGAACTCTATGAGTGCCAGTATTTAGTGTGTTGATTCTATTTCCTTCAACTGTGCTCTAGGTATGCTGGTGAGGATAACTCCACCGAGATATAAAACTAGATCAATTATAAGGCTTATCCAACCATGTTCCGATCAATAACACAAATTTTTATCGCCCCCTTTAGGATTAGCTCCTACTTCTGCTGCGTGTATAAGAGAAAGCTCCGTCTGAACCTTACCTCGGTTTGTGGTCTCGAGCTGCTAGCGCCAATGGGAATCCACAGCCACTAGGTCCTCTACCGTTTGGCTGGTTGCACCGGTTCCTACACAAGGATACCTACCTACCCGGCCTCATTGAGACCAACAGAGCAGGACAATTGCCCCTATGTCCCATGCAATGGTGAACGGAGAATTACACAATAATTACTATTGGCAATCACTGGTATTTTTTCGGGTTTGAGTATGAATTTCCAAATATAAAATCATCATTGACATCGCAGTAAAATGCAGACATCGGAAAATTTATTTTATTATAACATACATTAAAGGTAAAGGATCGATTAGGAATATATATTCTAACTGATTAAGATCAAGGTTATAAATAAGTTATATATAAATATTATATATACTTGGCTGTTACACCCTTTATTGGGGCTTCGACCGAACTCCTCCTCCTATTTGTGGTGTGCGTCTTGATGTTGTCCCCTACAGTTTTAAGTCCTCTCCGAACGGCAGGCATGTTGCTTGCAGAAATGCACTTGGAGGTTGGCTATTATCTGCCTGGGGGTGACTATATATTTATATATAATTGGCGCGTACACCCTTTTTGGGTGTTTGAGCGAGCTCCTCCTCCTATTTGTGGCGTGCGTCCTGATGTTGTTCCACAAATGGAGGGACCTACAGTTTCAAGCCGACTCCGAACGTCAGATATTTTTATGAGGAGCTTTTTCATGGCAGAAATACACTCGGAGGTTTGCCATTGCCTGACGTTTTCTCTGTGAATTCCGAATGGTAATCACGTACCAACCCATTCGGCTACGGAGGCCTAGGGGTGACTGCTATTAGAAAAAACGGGGGGTTTCAGTCAAATGACTCTCGACGTCCACGCTAAATCGTTTACTGGAAGGCCTACGATTCAGAGAAATTAAAACTATAAAGAAATGCACCAGGGAAATTCTTTCTTTCCACTCAAAGTCTCATTGAAATAGCGAATTTATTCATTAAGACAATAAACAAGCGCGTCGGAATCGACAAGAAAAAATTGATCTGCCTATATTGAGTAAAGACAGAAGTTCCAGAGATTTTTAGAGCACCGATTTAAAATATCCTGACCTAAAATAGAAGGCTTCAACCGAAGTAGGCACTATGATAAGGTACGCCATCAATAGAACTATTTCGGTGGCAGCGGTATAAGTAACGAAATTTTTGCTTAGTGTGAGAGTGTTTCTATTCAAAGTGGGTGCTTATGGCTTTAAATTATTAGAACAGAGGCGAAGCATTGCGAATATTTACATTCGAATTCTCATCCACAAAAAGAACGGATAGAAGCAGACGAGGTTGACTATGGCATATCTATAAGCACATTCTAAATTTCGGGTGGTGAAATATACCAACACAATGTTCGGTTGTGGTGGATAGACTCCTCCAGTGCAGATTTTTTAGTATGTAGATCATATCCAATCGGGATTACGTCTTTCTTATTGAGTAAGTAGCCTGGCCCTCAACGCACTATAGTACTTAAATCGATCTGGGTTTACCCACCCATTTAGTAGCTGACTGAGCAGTGGAGGTTAAATTTTTAGGATCTAGTAGCCTATGCGCTTATTGCGATTGAGAGTTTAGTGCTTTGCAAAAGCGCGTGACTGACATTTGTAACAAATACTGGATTTGCTCACTGTAAGCTCGTTTCTCAATAAAAGTAGTAGTTGGGTTAAAAGGACATTTTATTAAATTAGTATCAAATGGGTTCGTTTTATAAAAGAGAAAACCGCTTTGAAATCATCAAAACAGTTTTTATTCCCTCGTTTAGTGTACAGATAATGGTGTTATCGAAAAATTACACCAAATTAAAAAGGAAAGCGAGGTTGGAAAGCATTGCCATACTTAAATTATTCGTTCAGTTTTAAAATATGCCAGTTACCACAGCCATAATGGCATGAGTAAATTATGCAATAACAAAGAAACAAAACGTCAATATTGGAAGTTTTTATTTACTTTATTTGACGTATTTCAATCCATGACATTTACAATCTTACAGATTAGATTCTGGAAAATAAACAGTAACTTGATTCAATATTCGACTTAAATAGTACTCAATGCGATCAATATTAGTTATTTTTGATATTTTATTGCACTCGGTAAGAGTTCTAAAGGGCCGTACAAGAGCAAAATTAATGTCTTAGTGTGCTAAGAAATTCCGACAATGCTTCTCAATTTTTGCTTATATGCGTTAATATAGGGTCTTTCAGTAAGAGCGCTTCAACTTTTGAACTTTTTTGAATAAAACACAAACGGTTTGACTTTTTTAACTAATTTTTTTTTATTATCGAGTTTGAACATATACATTTAAGTATGAAATTCGATTTCTTTTGCATGACCACCGCGTGCACGTTTTACGAAGTCCAATCGTTGAACCCAATTTTCGACCACTCTTTTGCATAAATCGGCCGAAATTCCAGCAATTTCGCGTTCAATATTGGCTCTGAGCTCACAAATCGTCGCCGGCTTGTTACTGTAGACCAATGACTTCACATAACCCCAAAGAAAATAGTCTAGAGGCGTCAAATCACACGAGCGTGGCGGCCATTCGACCGGTCCATTTCTGGAAATAATGCGCTCATCGAACTTACTCTTCAACAAATCAATTGTAGCGTGTGCTGTGTGGCTTGTGGCCCCGTCCTGTTGAAACCACATGTCGTCTAAGTCCATACCATTCAATTGCGGCCAAAAATAATCGTTTATCATGTCGCGGTATCGATTTCCATTCACAGTAACGTGGCGATCGTTCTCGTCAACGAAAAAATATGGGCCAATTACGCCGCCGGCATGTAAACCGCACCAAACAGTGGATGCTTTCCATTTCAATTCAACCGGGCTACTCGGGTCATGTTCTTCGATTTCGATGTAACTTAAATATGTTGCTCTCTGGTCAAAATAATGAGACACGTATTTTTTTGTTCGCCCGAAAAAAATTTTTTTCAAGAGTTATCGGCAATTTTGTTTTTTGCCTCAAACTCGATTTTTTTTAATTATATAAGAAAAAAATTTTTTGAAATGCCCATAACTTAGTCAAAAATGAACCGATTTTAATAATTCTGGGTTCAAAATGATCGTAATTACTTACACAAGCGACTTCATGTAGAAACAATTGCAAAAAAGTAGTTGAAAATTTTTTATTTAGTAAAAAAGAAAAAAAATTTAAATTTTTTCAAAATTCAATATTTCAAAAAGTGCATTTTTTTTTTTTTTATAACTTTTTCCAAATCAAAAAAACATCTCAAACTTCAATTGAGCTGAATGCCCAGTAGCTAAAATGAGTTGTTTTTGAGTAATGAATTTTTGAGAAAAAAACCTGTCTCGCACTTTTTGTTTTTTTGCAAAATAAAAAATTTTCCACTTTTTTCTACATGAAGTCGCTTGTGTAAGTAATGACGATCATTTTGAATCCAGAATCATTAAAATCGGTTCATTTTTGATTAAGTTATGAGCATTAAAAAAAAAATCTTTATAAAGAAAAAAATCGGTTTTGAGCCGAAAAACAAAATTGCCGATAACTCTTGAAAAAAAATTTTTTCGGGCGAACAAAAAACTACGTGTCTCATTATTTTGACCAGAGAGCAACATATTTAAGTTACATCGAAATCGAAGAACATGACCCGAGTAGCCCGGTTGAATTGAAATGGAAAGCATCAGTGATTTTTTCGGGATGCAACGGTGCCTCATGAATCATGTGTGGATTGCTTTCTGCCCAGTAACGCATATTTTGCTTGTTGACAAAGCCATTGAGCCAAAAGTGAGCTTCATCATTGAAGATGATTTTTCGACTTTAAACTTTCTTAACAGAACACGCATTTTTATAATAAAATTCAATGATTTGCAAGCGTTGCTCAAGTGTGTAGCGTTCCATGATGAAATGTATACTAATGAAGTTTACAAATGACAAGCGAAAAATAAAAAATATTGCGTCGTTCGCCCTCCCTATCGGAAAAAAGTTGAAGCGCACCTATTGAAAAATGCTTTATCTTTAGGACTAGAATTATGGAAGTAGTGCAATTTCCTAGAAATCCTAGTATCGCTTCTCATGAAAGAATTAAAAAACCGTGGAAGAAATGTTCCCACCAAACAACTTCAAGTGAAGATGAAGACGAGTGCACTGAAAATATTAATCTTGCTACAAAATTGCATTTAAGTTAATAAAAAAAGAAAAGTATTAATGTTTGTATCTTAGGAAAAAGTTGGGCAGAATGTCTTTCACGACTAGTACATAACCAAGACCGGTTTTACAGTATATTGTGCATTAAGTACAATACTAAAAACTTGCTGAGAGCCAGAAATTATATATACGTATACTTGCTAAATCATACCATAATTTTTGACTCAAGCAAAGGAAAACCCACTATGGACAACAAGATTTCGCGATATCGGAATTAAGAAAAGAATGATAAAAGAATATAAAAGTTGGATAAATTTGTTCATACTAATATGTATTTAAAATAGAGCGGCTTCCCTATTTATAGGACCAGAAGCATTTTGTGGCCTGGGAGAAGGCAACTTCTACTCTCTTGATCAGGATGTAAAGAAAGACAAAGAAAATCAATCTACCTAAACTTAAACAATTTCAAAGATTGTACGGGATTAAACGGGAATAAATTTAGAATCATCATTAAAATAATCATCATTGAAATATCATTAAATCTTAAAATAAATAGCATTAAATCTTTCAAGATGTAGTGCTAAATACCCTTGTAATAATAATAGTAACAATTATTTTATTTATTCGAAGAACATTCTAAACTATCATAATAATAATCAAATGAACTGTTTTCTTCTGTCATCTTCCATTTCCATTGTCGACATAATTTTTGGTGAGATATCTGTTCTTCTATTCTGTAAGGAGTTGTTTTCAAAAAGTCCTAGAACTCTACAACCGAATATGTGAACTGCATTTCACCGTGAGAACTACTTTCATATCTTTCAGCGTATCGACTTTTAATTGTAAAGTTAAGTTTCTTCTGTTTACGAATTGTTGATGATTCAAAATATCCGTTCTATTGAAGCGCCAGTCTCCAACAAACACAAAAATATCTACAACTGAACTGGGTACCTCAGTGTAACCACAGTTTTCAACATAAAAATTTTTCTCAATGTACCCATATTGCGCGTACAAGTCCGCAACACCCAACAGAGGTATTCAGCACGGTCTCCTTGTCATTAGAAAGTAAGTTAATATTAACAAAATTATTGACAAAGCAAAAGTAAGACTATTTTAAAAATATTCAAAAGTATTTATGTATGGACTGAAAAACAGGATTTATATAATTTTCGAGCGATATATTTTTGGAGGCTAAAAACAGAGTATTCCATGAAAAAAAGATAAATTTCATGGTTAACTATGCTCCTACTATGCTGTCAATCTGTCCAGTGGTTATGTTATATGAAACTCCAACGATTTTATATATTAATTGCGAATTCTGTGTTTTGGTTGACCAGAGAGATGACCATTATTAGAAACATATTTTCTTCATTTAATGCAATATGTGCACAGTAGGCATCGAGCCTGGAAGTGCATGGAAATGTCCAAATGTCATGATTTTCGCTGAACTAGCTCTTCAGAATAATTCTCCACCCTTCCTTATTTATATTTAAAAAATTCTTTATATTACCCTTATATTATTGAAATCATAATGAATAAATCTACTAAATTCTTTACTTTTGCAGAATTTCCATTTTTGTCAGAGTGTTACAAGTAAGACAACAGCTAGGACCTCAAACGCAATCTACTCACAAAGGGCTAAAACAACCAGCTTAGAAGCCTTGAGAAATACTGCTACGGTATGTACACTTAATACATATGTATTTGTATGTTTTTACTGCTCTTAGGCAAAAGAAATTAAATAATCAATCCGATCGGCTATGTTTTCGAATTTCACCAAAAATACCGACTAATGCAAAGAACACTAAACAAAAATTAAGTCATAATAATACCCAGACGAATTAAGACGCGACCACCATGACTGAACCAGGCGAAGTGTATAGTAGATGCGAATGCGAAGAAGAGTTCTACGATAGGCGAAGGCCGAAAATTGATGACTTACAACTTACAGTTGCCGGGTATGGATGGGGATGAGTATGAGTGTGTGCATGTGGATGTGCTTGTGACTTCGGCCATAAAAATAATTTTCCAACCGTTTCAAATTGTGCACAACCAACAGCTGAAACGGGGAGATAATTACTGAAATATTGAAAAATTAAAAAAATAAAAATAAAAAACAAAACAAAATACCAATAAAATGCCAAAATGGCAATCAAATGTAAATAGGTGCATAACACTAACTCGGTTGGAATGAAGTATGATGATATTTTAGACTGCAGACAAAATCATACAAACCATTTGTTTAATGGCAGCTTTAATGTAATTTATTTTGCGCTTTTAGACGATTTAATTTTTAGTTTCCACCAATCCTTTGATGAACTATCGAAGTGACGGTCTAAATTACATTTTGCGACATCATCGGCCTTTGGCTCAATCGGCACCATTTTTATTTTATGACCGAAAAATATTTACATCACATCCTTTCCTATATGTAAATAAGATCGTGATTTGTCAGTTGGCATGTCTGTAT
The DNA here is from genome assembly GCF_027943255.1 of Anastrepha obliqua. NCBI lineage: Eukaryota > Metazoa > Arthropoda > Insecta > Diptera > Tephritidae > Anastrepha > Anastrepha obliqua. The sequence continues at coordinate 77,687,995 of NC_072892.1, forward strand.
GTCTGTATATTTATGTGAATAATGTAATACTACAGACGACGAACAGTATACAAGTACAAGAGCCCAAGTGCCGCTTAGGGAAAATTGCATCAGTATTAAGCGCCAAATTGTTATTTCTTCTATTGGCTCTGGTCGTTAGTTAGCCTGTGGTGTTACAACACAATCACACACACACGTTTGTATACATGATTGCAAGTAGTAGGTACATATAACAAGCGCCAGGGTGGAGTATTAAAAATGGCCATAAATAAAATGAAGTACTTCAACTACATGATTTCCCTGTTAAGAGCGCGAGTACAATAAAAAATCGAAAGTAAGGGCGGAAGCTTTAAGGCATAGAGGCATCTAGGTGTGCAATAAGTTCTCGAATACCTTGTCGGTCTTTGAATCTTGAAGTAGTGGGAGAGACAAGTGTCCAACAAAGTGCTGAGGTGGCTGTGTGGCGCGATGTGGCGCGATGTGGCGCGACGTGTGGGCGATTGTGGTAAATCGGAAGTTAAAGGAAGTAATAAAATGCTGCAATAAAAATCTATGAATGACACATTAAATCAATTGCCAAAAAATCTCAAATAAAATGACGCACTTTTCTGCTGTCACAAATACAAAACAAATTATTGAGTTTTTGAGCAATATGTGTTTGCTTCCGTCCTATTAAATAAAGCAAAAGGCCAAAAGCTTGTGTTGAAAATGAGTCGGTTAAGTGAAATAATATTTAGATTTTGTGTAATAAAAGAAAGGGCTACTGATTTGAGCTGTCAATGTGTTCGTTATCGATAACGCTCTTGTAGTACAAATTGCTGCGCTGCTGAATAATATTTCTGCAAACATTCTCAGTTTCAACTTTGAACTATTAAAATTATTCCCGTTGCTGTAATATAGCCGCTGTAGGTTCATTTACAGCTAACAAAAATGCATTCTTCTTCTTTATTTGCATGTTCATTTTCGAAAGTAAGCGATTGTACAAAACTATATATATGTATATATATCTACTAGTCTACTATAGTCTACTTGTTATGTATAAATTTATCTTCTTAAAAAATATTGGATGTAATTCCGCTGATAACTTCTCTGCCTCTTGCCATATTTTATATATTGCCGATTCCCATCCAGCGCCTTATTTTTGCAGCAATGAATTTGTTTTCTCTCAGAATAAGTTGTAGCAATTTGTAATTTTTATTTCGTAGAAAATGTCCTAGATAAGCCGTCTTCTTCGTTTCACCGTCATAAGAAGCTGGCTATTTCAGTTCATTTGGCGAAGAACTTCACTGTTGGACACGTGACCAGCCCATGGAATTATACGTCTGTATATTCAAATTTTAAGGGTCCACATCTCCATTGCATACAAGAGTACTTAACGAAGTGAACTTTTAATTGCATTGAACAATAAAAAAATGGGCTTTGCACCTTGAATCAAACGATTTTCATTTTCGATTTTACGCGCAACTTTCAGAGCGTAGAGATGTACTATACACATAGCTTGGGCATATTTGATACATAAATTTTGAGGAATAAATTTATTTAGAATATTCGGATTACCATGAAGGCGTTTCAAGGAAGACATTCACCACACAATACTCACCATGCAAATCGAAATAATATGGGAGTAATAAATGTGCATTGGCATATATATATATTGGAGCATATTTTGTATAATATCCTGCTTTTGCAGTTTTAAGCAAATAATTTATTTAACTTGGTCTGCAACCAGTCCACTCTCATTCTGAAAGCAGATTCTACAATGTAGAAGTGTATTGCACCACCACTGGCCATGACATCAGCACAGAAAAAAGACACACAAATTGAAGAGGAAGAATAAGTGAAAGCAAGAGGAAAGCAAGGAACGAAATTGCATTTCAAAGCTTTATTATCATTTGTGTTTCGCAAGTTATCACGCGGCACTTGATGTTTTATTTTGTTTAATTTAAAAATAAAACTACTACTAAAAAACTGGTTGATTCTCAGGCAGGAAGCTTTGAACACAAAGGCTTGTTTGTTTTCTGTGGTGAACTCAAATAGCCGTTTCTGCAAATTTGCCAAGAACAAAGTAGCGTTACTGGAATGGCATCACCTTTGTATTCTATCATAATGATTGTTGTTTATCATATCACCTAACATTTATCTTAAATGGTGAATACAAAGCGTATACTGAATACCTCTATCCAGAAGGTGTAAGATTTCTTACGAGAACGCACGAAACGCAAGGCTAATTAAATTTAAGAAATTTATACATTGCTATAGTTTACCTACTTCTTCCTCTTCTTGACTGCTGCGGTGTGTTCAACAAAGAGCGCATTTTGTGTTATATAAAAAGATTCCCAGCATATAATGATTGCTAAAGCTGTATTTATTTGACCAAAAATATAAATTTTTATAAGCTTATAACTGAAACTCAAGAACAAAAATTTTGGCTGAGATATATATAAACATAAAGCCGTAACTTTGATTTAACACCTGCCATTAGTCATTGCACTTCGGAGCACTTGTCCTGAAGCAGTGATTCAATTTTTATAGCTGCTTTTTCTGTTAACTTTCTGTTTCTTAAACATCAAATTTCCCAAATCCAACTTCTACGACTTTCGCTTCAGAAGAACGCAAAATTTTTGCGAAGGTCTGTCATCGAAACAAAATGCTTCTGTAAATACTATTCCACTTACATATTGGAGTTGGTTGCACTAGCAGTGACTGCACTTTTCAGACCGCATTTGCAATTTATGGCAAGCAAATCAAATAAAGTTAGTTCTAAAATCTATAAAACATTTCAGTTTCATCCTTTGTAATGTATGTGTGTGGAAGGCAGAAACTTCAGGGAGTTAGTGGGCAATTTGTTCTGTATAGTAACAATCAATCGGGAATTGAGCGCGCCACATTTTGAATATGCAGTTATGTCCATTTTCTCTTCAGCTCAAGGGAAATCTGGTTCGATGTTTACAAAAGTTAATTGGAAAATTCATTTTTACTAAATTTCTTATCAAAACCTTTGCAAACAAATATTGACAAGTATTTCTATACAATCATTGCACCTTGATAAGGGTAAAATAGGTTCTTTGCATTTCAAATAACTGACAGGGCAAAATTATCGGCTTGTACAAATTAATATTGGTTTTTAATTTTATAAATGAATTCTTGAAATAATTTATTTAATTTCAATTTGTAGTAAGTTCTTAACAAAAGTCGAAATTTGTTGGTGAAAAGCCGCTAGAAAAAAGTTAGTTTGGTTGTGCTCAATGTTGCATATATCTCATTTGTTTCCTTATATTAATATTAATAACAATCATTGAAGCATCAGTTTTGCAATAGTTTTTAAACTTGCGACTTAACTTTAAGTTAGAATTACAAATAATACGTTTTCAAAATTAATTTTTTTTATTTGCGTTCGTTTGCGTTAAAACACCTGACTCTTCGTCTGTGACTTTGCTTTTGGTGGATGGATACGCTTAGAAATTTAATGCAAGCGCCATTTTCCTGTATAGTTCTTGAAGTCAAGTGCCTACCGTTGAGATATGATCAAATGCATTTTTATTGTCGCCCTTTCTTCACATTCTCCTTTTCACTTAAAAACAATACATGCTTATTATTTTTGACGTTTACAACTAAAATTGTCAGTGGGTTTCCCTTTGTTCTCTTATTTATTAAATACAAAACTCTTCACATTCAGGTCTGCCTTTGTTGAGTGTGTTTTTTTATAATTAAAATTTTTTACGACTTTTCTTCGAAGATGGGAAGGCGGTGATCTCCGATCACATAAAATTCATGACTGCTTTATCGGTGCTGGGAATCATTGTAACCCTAATTTTTTTGCCTTTTATGACTTTTTTTTTGGTAGCCAATCATAGACAGTTCATTTTTTTGACAGGACGTGAGTTGTACTCACTCCAGCAGTTGTCCACTTTCACCTGTTCACTGGTGGTGGCGTTGGCCATATGACTGCTATCAACTAAACCTAGCGAAGAAAAAATGGCGGAGTGTATGGTGAAAAGAAGGAACAACATAAAAAGCAGTTGATTATTAGTGAAATTTTACTCGTGAGGCCATTTTGATGACTTCATTACCGGCGGCTTGTGAGTGTGTCGACAAGCGTCGGTTGTTACTTCTATCACAACTGGTTTTCTTATTATTTTACTTTCTGCTAAATACATAGATATTTCGCTCAGTAGGTGGATAATGTTTTAGAACAGAGTAATCCATATAGTTGTTAATATAGTTTTTTGTACTCATGCACGTTGTTGGTGGACTTCAGATAGAATAATTGTGCAGCGCATCAAATTAATCTTTGTCATTGCAGAGTTGACAGAGAAGTTTTCTGTCCGCAGCTTCTGCTGTCTGCACCTATGCTAAGGTATATATAATATTTTCGCCTGTACCCTCGCTTATAAATTACGTTAGAAAGAGAAAATTTTCCTTCTTAACCTTAAACTAGACTTTTTATTACCTGGTGTTACGTATGTCGCCAATGCCTGGTTTATTTCGGTCTTATTTATACTTATACGTATCTCTTTAGCTACATCACTAATACTGTAGCCATTCAACATTAAATGAATATTGCTGAACTTTTTAACTTTAAAAAAATTTTGAGTCAATTGAGTCAAATCAACATTTGTATACACCCTTTTTGGGTGTTTGGCCGAGCTCCTCCTCCTATTTATGGTGTGCGTGTAGATGGTGTTCCACAAATGGAGGGACCTACAATTTCAAGCCGACTCCGAACGGCAGATATTTTTTATGAGGAGCCATGTGGGATCGCTACAGAGAGCTACAACAGGAAGAGAGACGTATTACCCGGAAGAAGAAACGAGAGGCCGAAATACGTGAGTGCAAAGAGCTTGAGATGCTGGCCAACAGGAACAACGCCCGAAAATTCTACCAGAAAGTTCGGCGACTTACAGAAGGTTTTAAGACCGGGACGTTTTCCTGTAAGAACAAAGACGGCGAACTGGTGACTGACGTACAGAGCAATCTTAAATTATGGAGGGAACACTTCTCGAACCTGTTAAATAGTGACAGCTGCGCATGTCACAGAGAATGTGAAGATCCCAATACCCCAATCGTTGATGACCGAATTGTCGTTCCGCTACCCGACCATGACGAGGTGAGAATAGCAATAACACGGCTAAAGAACAACAAAGCCGCGGTCGCCGGAGGACTGCTGGCTGAGCTATTAAAACATGGCGGCGAGGAGCTGGTAAGGTGCATGCATCAGCTTCTATGCAAAATATGGTCGGATGAAAGCATGCCTGCCGATTGGAATTTAAGTGTGCTCTGCCTAATCCATAAGAAGGGCGATCCTGCAATCTGTGCCAATTACCGCGGGATTAGTCTTCTAAATATCGCCTATAAGGTTCTAGCGAGCGTATTGTGTGAAAAGCTGAAGCCCACCGTCAACCAACTGATTGGACCTTATCAGTGTGGTGTATGCCGCAGCAGCGCCAATAGAATTGGGAAGAACCTCTCCGAGCCGTTTGATAACAAACGAGGTTTCAGACAGGGTGACTCGCTGTCGTGTGACTTCTTTAGCCTGATGTTGGAGAGCATCGTACCAACCGCAGAACTTAATCGCTCAGTCACAATATTTTATAAGAGCGTACAATTGTTGGCGTATGCCGATGATATCGATATCATCGGTCTTAACAACCGCGCTGTTAGTTCTGCCTTCTCCAAACTGGATAAAGAGGCAAAGCGAATGGGTTTGGTGGTAAACGAGGACAAAACGAAGTACCTCCTGTCTTCAAACAAACTGTTGGCGTACTCGCGTATCGGCACCCACGTCACTGTAGACAGCTAATATAATTTCGAGGTTGTAAAAGACTTCGTTTATTTAGGAACCAGTATTAACACCGATAACAATGTCAGCCTTGAAATCCAACGTAGGCAACTGAGCAGTAAATTCGTCTCTCGACGAACAAAACTAACACTCTGCAAGACTCTTATCATGCTCGTCCTAACGTATGGCGCAGAAGCGTGGACGATGACAACATCCGATGAAGCGACGCTTGGAGTGTTTGAGAGAAAGATTCTGCGGAAGATTTTTGGACCTTTGCACGTTGGCAACGGCGAATATCGCAGACGATGGAACGATGAGCTGTATGAGCTTTACGACGACATAGACATAGCGCAGCGAATAAAGATCCAGCGGCTTCGTTGGCTGGGTCATGTCGTCCGAATGGATACACACGCTCCGGCTTTGAAAGTATTCGATGCGGTACCAGCTGGTGGTAGCAGAAAAAGAGGAAGGCCTCTTCTGCGTTGGAAAGATCAGGTAGAGGAGGACTTGGCTTCACTTGGTGTGTCCAATTGGCGCCGGTTAGTACGAGAAAGAAACGACTGGCGCGCTTTGTTAAACTCCACCAAAATCGCGTAAGCGGTTATCGCGGCAATTAAGAAGAAGAAGATTATAGTTATAGTTATAAGTTTATTTGTATCGTCGAATTCGAGCGAAGGATAATAAAAATAAGAATATTCATTGACAGAAACGTAATTTTGTCGAAATGCTAGAGACAACTATTCTCCCATACTGCACGCAAATTCAAACAAACCTTTCCACCAATCTCCTCTTCTTCCGAATTGGTATCTTAAGTCTCGCCGATCGCCATAGTATCCAAATCCTTTATATTTTCGTGTGCTTGCTCATCTTCCAATCAATGAACTCGTTCGTTTTCGATTTAAGAAATGAAATCGACTCGCAGTTTTTAACATTTTCTATACAGTTTTTGTTATTGTCACCAACAATCCAGAAATGTCTGCTTCATTGCATATTCGTTATAGGCTTTTATTTTTCTATTTTCTCTCCTTTTGATCTCTTAAGTAGAAATTATGCTTACATATATATACATGGAAATTAGCTATCTCACATTCTTGTCTTCTTTTTCGTTTGGGTACATTCTGGGTCTCTTTTCTTGCTCATTGACTGCAGCCGTTCGTTGGTTGTATGAGTAGAAATTGCCTAATGAAATTCCAACAACGCATCGAAAATTGTTGAGGCCCGCATCACGTAATCAACGCCGCTCAGACAGCGCGCATTGGGTAATAAAATGTTAAATTTATATTTCAATTAATAATGTCATCGGCGAATGGAACGTAGCAGTGGAGGCGATTGCCGAACTACAATAATACACCAACTTTACCTGCTTGGTTTGGATGCAACAGGCCTTGGCATGGCCACTATTAACAACAATAAAATTGGAAAAACAAAACAATTCATTCGAATAAAAGACAAGCAAATGCAAACAGACAACAAATCAGACATTTTAATGCATTCAACTCGCATCGACTCGAATCGATCCCCTCGTATAAGCTTGGTTTGCCATTGTTGGTCGGATTGGCGGTTGCGAGGTTGAGATTGTGTTTGTGTATTTGTTAAAACACCCATGCTTGTTAAAGTTTTTCTGGCAGTATATGTAGATTAATATTTTCTAAATGCTAAATGCTTGGTTGGCGAGAAGCATTTACCATATTACCCTATGGAAATTTATTCAGCCATAAATATTTTTTTTGGAATTTCAAGAATGCTAACTTATTTTATACTGGTTGATATCACTTTAAAGACCTATTGTGAAAAATTTATTATTTTTAAAAAGCTTTATCATATGCACATAATTCTCCCACTGTCATAAATTGATTGATGCAACGCGTGGATATCCAAGAAAAAGAAGCTCGAAGACATTTATTAAGAATTTATTGATTCAGAAAATTGTAAATTCTATTGGTCTTTTAGATGGAAAAACTTAAATTAAACTTTATAAAATTATTATTTAGATTTCTCGAACAAATTTTTCTGCATTTATGTGCATAAATGTTATGATTTCGAGATTAAGGCACAAGTATGCACATAATTCATTGAATCAAAAGTGAAGTTTGCCAATTTAAAATTTAAATCACATTCGCCAATTTTTCTTCGCTAAGCATAAATTTTAGATTTTAGGTTGATAAAATCAAACAGTTTCCTTCAATATGGCATAATTGCTTGCACAACCACGTGAAGGAGGATCCATTTAGATCGGTAAGACGCACAATTTTTTTAAAATGTGCTGCGCATTTACGTATGGATATCTCTATATGTATATGTATATATGCATGCACATACACATAGATAGATAGGTGTGTGTGTGTGTACATACCGGGTATTCACTTTCTAAATTTACATGACAAAGAAAAAACATAAGAATTGCTCGTATATATACCTACATATGTACATATATATTTATAAATGTATGTATATATATTTGTGTATGCATGTATGTATGTATATCAGAACTCTCATAAGTTTTTTTGTACACCCCAGAGTCTACAAACTTCCAACATATATTTATACGTGTGTATGCATGTAAAACGGTTTCAAAGTGAAGTTCTTATCGGGTTCAATATATATAAGTGTGTATGTATGTACTTAAATACGATTTCGGGCACGAATAAACTACATAAAAACAAACATGAAAGAACCATCTTATGAAACAAACACCGTCAAAAGCAAAGGGAGAAGAATGTTGGGCGGGAAGCGGTCGCCGTGAAGAACTGGTAGAAAGTATGCTTGTGTGTGCAAAGTCATTGAGTTAAGGCAACGACCCAAAAGGGATCGATATTTCTATCTGGAATGCGGCGGTAAAGAATGAAGAAAGCGAAGAACACAACTAAAGTTGTGGGTGAGGTTGCCAGCAAGATGTGGATGAATTGACGTTGCGGTCATGAGAATAGTAAGAAGTGATGGCAGTCATGACAGGCATGCCTACACAAGGGAAATATATAGCAGGGACGGCGATGCTTGCGGGGTTATCGTTTTGTTTCATCTTCTGAGCGCAAGGTTTAACGAGGGTGCAGCGTTAGCACAAGTGGAGCGCGTTCGATGGCCTCCTGACTGTCAGGCTGCTAGGCAGGCACTACATTTCGGTGTGTGTATTATTGAGTGGGAGCAAAAGAGGGCTACGGGTGAGTTTTAAAAGGTTTTTGGGGTGTTGTGATGTTCATAACGATTTGAATAAATATTGTTGCTGACTTTAGTGGTACATACTTACATATAGAACAAGCATAGAGCCGACAAGGGTGAATATGGGGTGGGAGAAGCGGGTGTGGGTTAGGCCATTGTTAAGCGCGCCATGCTGGGATTTAGATTCGCTCCGCAACCGTGGTTGTAAAGCCAGGCAAGCGTCTCTTTTTATCCATGTGCAAATGTAACCTTTTGTAAACGCATGTGGGGGAAGAGAAGGCTCCCGGATAGCAACAACTATGAGGGATTACGTTTATGTAAATATGAAAATGTATTTTACACATTTTTTCGCCCTTTGCTTTTTCCAAAATTGCTTACGTACATATTAAATATTTATGTATGCGTGATTTATCCTTTTTGAATGAGATGAAGTTTTCTAACCGGGGGTTTTCCAATTTATACAAGCAAATAGGTTAACGAAAAAATGGCAACGCATAGCAAAACAAAGTTGTTACAGGGACCTCTTTTAACTATTGACTGCATAAAATGCTCTTAATGTTGTAAAAATAATATAATAATAATAATGGAACAATTAAATACATAAATATGGAAATTTCATAATTGCTTAAAAATATTTTTAAACAAGATTTCTTTTTTTGTTTTTTGGTTTTTTGTTTTTTTTTTTTGTTTTGTGTCGGGATAACTAGCAAGTGCAGCACTCAGACATTAATTAAGTCCATTGTACTACACTTGGATTCTCTTTTAATTTTCTTAAAGTCTACCCGATATCCGAAGAAATCTGAGTAGATTTTGTGGTGCCAAGGAGCCAAGATGGTCGCTTCTTAACACATCAGTGCCAAAGACCTCAAACATGATTCGAGCGAAGGCGGGGCAGACGCACAGGAAGTGGTCCGCCGTCTCATCCGCCTCTTCACAAGCTGGGCAGAGTACACTGTCTGAGATGCCTAACCTTTCCAGGTGCTTCGCCCACAGAAAGTGGCCCGTCATCAGTGCAACCAGCCGTCTGCACTCCCCTCTGTTTAATGGCAGAAGGGTTTGCGACAGTCGATCGGATATGACAGCTAACATCAGTTTAGTCCATCTGCAGCCTCTTTCAGCCTGCCAAGCTCGCTTGTGGGTGGTAGTTACCCATTTGCTAACCGTGGCTGTGATGGCCGCAGAAGGGAGTGGCAAAACTCTTAGCTAAGGAGTCAGAGGTCTCGTTACCCGCGATACCCACATGTCCCGGGACCCATGTTATTATGTCTACCGACATAGTTCAGCCTGGATTTACAGGACTTGACTACCCCTGATGTGGTTGGAGGGCTGTCTAAGGCCATAAACGCAGCTTGGCTGTCGCTGCAGACACATATAGATCTGGCTCTCCATTGGTTTTCCACAACAAAGTTCATCGCTCCTTGAACTGCATACACCTCCGCTTGAAACACAGATGCATGCATTCTAAGAGCAAAGAGCAGTTTTGTCCCGCTGGATTCCACGTACACCCCAGAGCCGGAGCCATGCTCGGTCCTGGAGCCATCCGTAAAAATGCGAAAACAGTGTTTGCCGGGCTCATTTTCTGAGTCTTCCCACAACTGAGCCTCTGGCAGCACTACTCTTTTCAACTACGACTCTTGATGGCATGGAGTCAACGGGATCGACGTCCATGCCGTCTCTGTGTTCCAATCCCGGACAGAGGCCATACCAGTTCCCGATATGTTTCAGCCTGTAGATGGCCTTCAAGCCTTCTCTTTGGATGAAAGAATCAAGTGGTGGTAAACTAATCAGAGCATCTAATTCTGGGTCTGAAGTAGTCGGAAAAGCTCCGGTGCAACAGATGGCCACAGTATGTTGTAGTCCCGATAAGGTCCTCCTGACTCCCACTAGAGAGAGAGTTTACTCATCCAGACCACTGATGCATAGGTGATAATAGGTCTTATCATAGCCGTGTAGATCCATAGGACCTTCCTAGGAGAAAGACCCAACGTTTTTTTCAAAGACACCTTTGTACTGCCAGAAAGCTGTCAGTGCTTTGGATGTTTTTGTTTCAACGTGTGATTTCCATAGGAGCTTACTATCGAGGATTACTCCAAGATATCTAATTTCCTTGGATAGCTGGATTATGACTCCTTTTAGGCAGAACGAGTCCATTAAGCTTCCTCCTTCTGGTGAAGAGGACAATACCAGTCTTGGCGGAATTTGCCGATAGCCCATTCGCACAGCACTAAGTGTCAATCCGATCCAGACTTTTCTGCACTTTCCTGCAGATGTTCATAAGCGAAGGGTAGAATCGGTAGTCTCCCGAATCGTTTACGGTGGTAAACAGAGGATCGATTACCATGCACCAGAGCAATGGAGACAGCACACCGCCTTGGGGCAGCCTATATTGACACCGGACGACACCAGCAGAGCTTCCTCTGCTCGCACCGAAACGACTCTTTGGGCCTGCATCGAACGAATCCAATTTACTAGCACCCGGTCTACGCCGTGCGTACTAGCAGTGTTACACATACAGTCAAAAGAGGCATTATCAAACGCCCCCTCTATGTCTAAAAAGATGCCCATAGCGTAGTCCCTCCTGCCGATGGCCAGCTATACCCTAGCAACAAGGTTTTGCAGTGCCATCTCGCAGGATTTTCCACTTTGATAGGCATGCTGAAATGGAGAGAGATGGTGAACCTTCAGCGACTTCTGACGTATGCGCAATTCCACCAGTCGTTCGAGTCTTTTCAGCATGAAAGAGGTCATGCTGATGGGTCTAAAGCTTTTGGGGCTGGCGTAGTCATCTCTTCCAACCTTTGGGATGAAAGCGACCCTCACCATCCTCCAAGAGCGTGGTATGTAGGCCAGTGCCAGGCATGCCGAGACGATTTTCTTCAGGGCTGCTGTTACGGACTGTGCGCCGTCCTTCAGCATGGCAGGATATATGCCATCTTGTCTGGGCGACTTGTAGCGGCCAAAAGATTTGATGGCAAATCGAATGGCGGCTTCATTCACCACAGATCTGGCAACGAACCAGTCATGCCGAGAAGGTGTAGCAGCTCTGACAACTGCCTCTATCAATAAGGGCTGTTGCCGGCTGACGCTTATCTGATTGTCAGGAAAGTGAGATTCCATCAGCAAGCTGAGGTTCTCACTTTGTCGCTCCGGGAAGGAGGCATCATATTTCCTAAGTGACCCGAGCTTTGCAGTTGGGTCCCTTTTCAGGAACCTAACCAATTTCGCCCTGTCACTTAGAGATTCAATACCGCTGCAGAATTCCCTATATGAGGCTCTTTTCGATTCCCGAACAAGCCTCTTGTAGTTCTTCTGAACATCACGGTATCGCTCCCAGTCCTCAGCAAGCTTAGTCTTGAGGGCCCGGTTTAGAAGTTTTCTCGACTTACGCCTCAACATCTTGAGCTCTCGATTCCACCAAGGAACGGGAGTCCGGTTAGGGAGAGGTTGAATTGTACAGGCTGACTCAAAACATTCAGTTAGGGCAGCGTTGAGTTTCTCAACAGCCGCCTCAATGGCCTGTTCTTTTCGAAGTCTTGGTTGGGCAACGTCAAGGTTCCGCAACGCCTCCCTAAACTTCTGACAGTCTGTTTTCTGGGGTTTCTAGAAGGCAATGGCATTTGTGCGTCCTCGCCACACTGAAACTTAATGTACCTGTGCTCCGAGCACGAATCTTCGGCAAGGACTCTCCAGTTCTTGATTGACCGCCCAAGTTTTGAGTTTGATAGGGTGAGATCAATCACCTCCTGCCTTCTAGGAGTAACAAACGTGGGCTGTCTGCCCTCGTTGTGTATGTTTAGGCAAGTGGAAGCGATACGCTCGAATAGCCGAGAGCCCCGTCCATTGCACTTGCTGCTGCCCCAGATTGTATGCTGGGCATTAGCATCGCAACATAGGATGAGGCCCATATTGCGCCGCGCACAGAACCTCACGACACTAGTGGCCTTCCCGGGTGGTAGCCCTTCCAGAGCATCGTAAGGAAAATAAGCAGATGCAATCACAAACTTCGACCATCCGTGTCTACCTCTGTAATACACCTCAGCCGGTACCAGGTCTTGGCAACAGAATTGCTCAAGACCCGTCACAGTGAGATGGGATGATACTATAAGAAGAATACTGAAGAATACGCATTAACATTTTGTAGGTCATCCTTTTTGTTTTAAAACTGATTTTTACCGAAACTGCATAGAACCTAGAGGTTTTGGTATATTCGGGTGTTTATTTCGCGTTCTGACAAATGGCTTGTTTCGAGCCGTTCTTCCATGAAAATCAGTATTACGGAGAATTCTTTTTACAGTTTCCGAATCACGAGACTTTCCGATTATCAGCAGAACTTCTTTTTTGAATGCTGGTGCACTTATAATGGGTCTATCTTAATTTTCCTCAATACCCGCCTTTGGGGTTTTGCGGCCTTTCCAAACCACTCTACTTTTACGGGAGAAGCGTTGTATTATAGTATATACTGAACTGCGGAGGTGCTTAAATCGGCTATCTCTTTGTCCAAATTATAATTTTTAAAGAGCTGATTCCCGCATTTCTACATACGCATTGCCGACATGTCATGGTATATTAAAGTTTATATTCGCGTTGTACAGAATACAGATGATGACGCTTTCTGAAATTTGCTATTTTATTTTTCGAGATTTTGACAACCGATGATGTAATTTTTCAAATAAACAACCAACAGGAAGGCATGGTACATGTGTGTAAATATTCAGTGAAATGGTGCGTGGCAAATTGTGACAGATACAGTTTTTTGCGATTTTTTGCTGATGGCGCACGGCAAGGAAGTGTTTGTGTGCGTGTTTTAATTTTTTGTGTTTGGCAATGTCCATTGCTTTCGCCTACTCTTTCTTTTCACAAATCGGTATATTTTATTCCTTTTGTTTGTTTACTTGAAGAGATGATATCACACCGAATTCCAAAGGCACAGTCTCACAAACTTGCATTCTATCATTATTTGTTTATATTCAAATCCGATCTCTCTCAACATGAAAATCACTCAAAGAAACGATTTAGAGTAGCATTAAAAAATAGCTTAGTTTGCAAGTCTAAACTGCAAAAAGAATTACTTATTGTCATAAGACATGTATAATTACTGAAGAAGCCAAAAAAAGGTCAATTGGGATCCATATGTGGCAATACCAGTTATGGAAGTATGCAGTGTTTGAATTTAATATTTTGTTTGTTGCAGAGCAGATTTTGTATCGCTTTATCAATAGCAATAGAAAAAGGAAATTAGTTTACATTACACTGCTTTCAATAGTAATACCATAATTACTTCATATATATCATTTAATTTAAGAACCTGCAGTAAAAAAATATTTGAATTAATGGGTCCGTCTCACAGACAAATACTCACTATTGAATAGCACTCAAAGTAATTCTGTCTTTTGATGGCTTCTTAATGGTACGCTCTTTCACTCAATTGCTATCGTCACGCTCAATACTGCATCCAAACAAGCCACTTTAAGAACCATAAACATATTATTAACACCTTATAAAACAATTAACACATTACGGCCAACCATAAATAACAAATTGCATAATAAAATTAAGTAGGTTCTAAAAAACGAATGGAAGCAAAAAAGCGCTAAAACATCAAATAATAAATAAATAAATATGGGCTGAGCAGAAAACAAACCTGAATAAACTTGGAGTCTTATAAAACAATAAAACCATTAAAAAAATAATAAAATTAAACAAAGTACAGCCGTCTCAAAGTCAAGTGGATTTGTGCGTGACTACTATTCATTTTGACCTGAGTTCGAAGCACACAATATTAAGTGATAGCAAAAGCTGTTCCTAAATGCAGTGGCAAACTTTTAACGTTTTCTTATACATTTGTATGCTTTTTGGAGGCGGCAAAAAGTGTAGGCCCTTAGATTTGGGGGATTACAATAAGGTACGTACGTATATGTGTATATTAAGTAATATGCGTAAATATGCATATATATGCAACATAACTCCATTATGCATCATAACACGTCTATGGTAAATGTCACCAAAAAAGTCGGCAAAGCTATGGATGTTAATAAGATAAGTTAAGTCGGCATCTAATACCCCGCGATGTTGTGGGATAAATACGTATAAGTAAGTTTGATAGAACGTAGTAAAAACGTTATAATTTGAACTATAATGTTTCTGAATGTTTTTCTGCTATAACATACTGTGATGAGCATAATGTTCCTCTGATCTTAAATATTGAATTCTATCAACTTTCCTCATCATCTTTTAACTTATTGTTTTGCTCTGACGTTCTAGTTACTATAATGTTTTTAAAACTTAATTTTTAGATTTTGCTTAAATAATTTAATTTAAAAAACTTAGGGATCTTAGAAATACTTTTGTTTTTTTTTATTTTAATAAACTAGTTATAAATTTTTTCCCGCTAATTTTAAACTTTACTCTAAGGATCTTACTTATTTCGATATTTTTCTTCACAGAAACTACTTATACATTCTCAGAATAGATCCAAAGGCCTTTTGGCATATTATAAAGCATAAAGAAGCGAAGTTTTCCAAACTTTCAGCCGTATTTTACCACAATGAGTTTGCTAGAAATTATTTGCGTTATATATCAGTTCCAAATTTTGTTGCTGAGGATAGGAATCGATCGCCCGATTTTCCCCATAACTTTAGAACCGCTTTAAATTTTGATTCGCTTAGCCTTTCCACTGATAATGCTATTACTGACATTAACAATTTTAAAGCGTCTGTGGAAACAGATATTGCGTACTTTATGTTATTTTATTGAAAAAGTGTCCTGCCTTAATTTTACAACTACAAATAATTTCAAACTCACCATTATGTTCTGGAATTTTCATAGATAATTGGAAATTTACCTCAAATTGAAAATCTACCTCAATTAGCCCAATTCACAAGGATGCCAGTAAGAATAATGCTTGTAATGATAGACCTATTTCTTAGGTTATTATTTCGAAAATTCAATCGGTATTAGGGCTTGTGAGGCGAAATACTCCTACATCACTGACCACTACACTCATAAATTATTATATACGGCTTTCGTTCGATCTAATTTCGAATATGCTACTTTCATTTGAAGACCAAATTATAAAATCTACATGTGTAAATATTTTTCTTAAATACACTCTACGTTCATTGAACTAATTCCTATATATCAATCTGGTTTGCTTTTGATTAACCTAAAGTTTCTGGAAGTAACAAGATCATTCCTCTTGCTAGTTTTTGTTAAAACATCATCAATGGCAGTATTGACTATACATTTCGTTAAGAAAGAATTGAATTCAATATACCTCAGTGTAATATTCGTAAATCTTTATCTTTCTATATCTTTCAATCTCGGGTTCTATTCAACTAGATTTTTCATCTCCGAAAAGCGTATTTTTAATTACTTTATATTCTATTTTCTAGGTATTTAAATCATGCTCGGGATATGTCCGCTCCGACTACGAATTACATGATCCTTTTCATCAGTCCAATTTTTGACTACTTTTTCCATTAAATCTGATTAATTTAGATTATGAGCCCAATCAGCAAAAATGCGTAGCAAACGGTTATGATTTGGTTTCAATTCTTGTTCGAGGTTTGTTTTATAGGCAAGTAAGCGAAAATTCTGACATACAATTTTTCTTGTAGTCTAAGGACAAATGCCTAGAAGTTAAGAATGACGGCGTATTGTCATTTCAGCGTTTTCTTCAACACTTTACTCTATGAACTTCGCGAATAGTTTTATTTTTTTAAAGTAAATATACACTATTTGAAGGCGTTGTTCTAGCATTAAGCGATTCATGATGCCAAATCTTACGTTAAAACATGTCAACAGAGCTTGCCATTATCAGCTGCCAAACCATACTTTTCGATGTCGATAGTTCCCAGGCAGCTAAGAACACACACACTGAGAAAAATCGGACAATAATAAATCGGGTCCCTCTCATTTAGTGGAACAAGTTTTGTCAAATTAGTGAAAATATAATAATAAGTAAAATAAATAAATAAGTACTTTTAGATAAATGTGTTTATCTCTAAAAGAGCTTTACCCTAACTCTACTGACCTTAGTAGACACATCTTGGTGGCAGAAGTAATTAAATTAGATGGATACTATGTTTACCACTTATAAAATAGAAATTTTTAGTTCCCCTCGGTGGTTTATAGATAAGTAACGGATAACTCCAATACAATATGAGAAATAATGGTATCGGAGCAACTAATATGAAAAGTACTTACAATACAAAGATAAGTTTTTCTGAAAAAATGGTCCTTCAAACTATTTCAAAATTTATTCATGCACTGTACTGAACTCACATAAAGTCGTTTCATAGTTTTGCGCTTAATCGAAATGCACTTTGCCCATATTTTCATCATAACTCAAGTAATCTTAAATTTATAAATCTGATACGTATTTTACCAGGAGTAAGTAGAGAGATAAAGATGCAGAAAAATTGGAAATGTGTATTTAATAGAATATACGCCGGTTTATAAGTACGAAGAAAATTTAAGTCTTAGGCAGAACATAACTCTGCACAAGAAAGAATAATCCAGAGATTTGAATTTATTATGCGATCTTACACTATAGAGTAAAATCTAATCTAGAGTAAGTAAAAGTGTGAATATACATGATATATAAGGGAAGTTGGGGATTTCTTTGGTTTTAGGCCCAAACTTTAACAAAACTAAAGATTGTTATAAATTTCAAAAATGGATGCGATAGTATGTGTAAACATCTAAATTATAAAAAGATAGTTCGAAAAAAAAATCAATAATAATAATACAATAAAATACCAATAATAACGAACAAATTTTTGTTGAAAGGTGCTAATTAACACAAATAATCAAGTGAAATAAAGAAAGTAAAAAAATTGAGATTCTCATTAATCATATTTGCAATTTGCACATTTGCGACCCGTAATTACCCCTAACGCTTTGCTATAAAAAAGCTCACGAATGAATGTTCATATAAAATTCCTTTCCGATGTTCATAACGGTAATAAAACAAATAGATAAAATACCTTTTGGGAAAAGATCACGCGAGCGCAAACAATGCAAGAACACGCGTCGATCGCCAATTGAAAATTAAGATATTAATGTGACGAAATGAGGGCACCGACTTGAATCTGTCATACTCCTTGGTTACAAGTCTCCAACACCCCTACATAAATATAAACAGAAACCCCAATGAAAAAACTTAATAGGATTTGTTGTCACTTGGATTCACTTATTTATTTGTATCTGCACCACAGTTCGCACGCCACTTACTGCCATAGATTTATGGCTGTGTGACCTCTGTGGGGAAAGTTGAAATAAATTTGACTATTCAATGTCTTTTCTGCTCTTTTTCGTTTCAATGCACACTTTCTCTCTTACATGCGCCACTAAAACTCCGGTTACTTTCTGCCTTTGCGGCGGAATTGCTTCTTTGGCACAGTTCCGCCCCTGTAGCTACATATATACTGTGCTTTTGAGTGTTCGGTTGCAATAATAAAATTATTTATGATTATGACACGCGTCACACACCTACGCATACTAACTCATACCAAGTTGTAAGTGAAATGCACATGGCCAATATTTGTAGATATTAGTTCACCTAGAATTATAGGACAATTGGGCATTCGGTACCAACGATTCGTAGTGCGCTCATCGATCATGGAAATATAATTTTCAATCTCCTTTCTTAAACCTGAGTATGGCGATCGACGTTCGTTAGCTAAGTATGTAGTAAAGCTTAAGACAAGCGTACTAGCAATTTAAAAAATATGTCCAACCTAAAGTACAGCTTATAATAATTATACAATAGCATTTGATTTGACTTGGTTAAACGTAAAACCATTTATCAATTTTTATACATATGTATGTGTATGTTTATAGTAAGAGTAGTATATACGTATTTCAATTGCATGAAATTTTGAATGAAATGCACTCGGAAGTGAATTACAGAAACTACCCGAGTGTCTTTGATGTAGCTACGTCACTTCATTAAAAACACTCAACAGGTGCATGACGTTAGCCAGACACCTTTTTAAAGTTTTGTATGGGAATATTTAAAAATACATATTGTAAATAAATAGATACAAATTTAATTAAAAGCAAAGTGTGTTCGTGCATCTTTGGAGTGTCTCTTTAATAATTAGCAAGCAACTGGTAGCGCGCTCATATGCACGATGTTTCAATTTTAAAAAGGAGTACGAGTATTAACACAATATCCACATTATCAGAACATCCAATAGCAATTATTATTTTAAATTCCATGGAGTAGAATATGTTCCTCCTTTCAAGATTTATTTTCGACCTTCGGTATGTGATTTTAAACGTGAGCCAGATGTTCCTCAAGTTTGTTAGTTTTTGCCGAGAAAGTTTCGCATAAAAAACATTGCGAATTTATTTGGTCTAATGAGGCTAATTTTTCAAAACAGAACACTTCTTAAAAATACACATAGGCATTCTACAATTTTACGTATACTACAGCAACACCATACGCTTGCGGGTAGGCAGATCCATGTAACTCAATTGCTTAAAAATGAAGATGCGACGTACACTGGAATTTGAACAAAGTGCTTAGCCTGCTCTCTTAAAATACGATTTACTTAACTGAACGACTATATCACTGGTGTGTACTCATAAATGTTGGCAGGCAGAGTGCTGAGTAAAGGCCTTAGCTTAAAGGAGAAGAATAGGTTGTTGATCACTAGTAGCATCATGAACTGCAGCTCGACGTCGGCTTTGAATAACGCATGGTGGTTGGCATGACTCAAGCGCGTAACCTCGAGGCAATAGAAATTCGAAGAAGAAGGGAAGTGTAACAGCTTCATTGCTAGACACTCTGCTTTTTGCTTGGACTTGACTTGTGTTGGCGTCGAGCTTCGATAAAAGAATGTGAATAAGCTACCGATCACGTTGGTTGTAATGTAATACATTCGCACCGCAAATTGCTCCATGTGTTTTTCTTTACCTTGCTTCTTTGAAATTCTCTTCGTCAAGGACAATACGATTTCCATTCAAATCCAGTATTTTGGATAGGGCTTAAGTATAATAGGTATAATAGGAAGTTAACTGGAAATATTTTGAAAGAATTTTTATAGTTTGAAATTTTTTGAAACTTATTCGACGCAGAAATTTTGGGTATAGAAACTTCTTAAGTGAAATAGCTTCCGATCCTTTTAACGTTTTTGTAAAGTTTTTTTTTGTTTTTTAATTTTCCTAGAATAGGATATGCCTTAAAAAGAATTATTTGAGAAAAAACTCAATTTTCCTGATAAAATTGTTTGGGAAATTTTTTTAAACAAATTTTTACCTATTTTGCTCCCGGGCTCTGTCAGGCGTTTACTACTAAATATTACGTAAATATTTAAATATTTATTGTTAAAAAAATAAAATAAAATACATATATTAGTTCAATTAAAGAAAGCAGTCAATGAACTGGTGGGACCTTAATAGTGCTGTTATACGCCTGTTAAATCTAACATCGACCGCTTTCGGCAACACATAAAGGAGTCTATATGGTTCGCTGTATAATACCACGTACATTCCTTATTAGAGGTTTGCACCTATAAATGGCCCTATAGTTTTATACAGACTCTGAAAATGCATTTGTTAAAAAAAAACTTAATTGAACTCAGATCTTTACATTCGTATCCAGTTTCGCCGTAAGTTACCCATACATAAACCTACCCCACTGGGCGGCTGCCCAGAGAAATATAATGCGATAACCATTACAATACAGATATTTATTTTCAAAAAAATTGTCTTAATAAATAAAAAAATGTCATTGAATAGAGATTTGGATACCTAGCATAAATATTATCATATTACGTTTTAATTCTATTACTTAAAGGCATTAAGAAGATTTACGAAAGCGAGCTTTGTGGATGCAAAATCAATATCGTAAGGTTTATGTTTGTATTGAAATCTATTGGAGCTTTCGTTAATGGCGCATTTGGAGCATAATGAGTTTTTATGAAACTAAAATGTAAAAAGTCGAAATTTCGAAACGATTTGGCAGGGCTGTTAAGAAAAATCACTCCAAGGAGATAAAGGAAATCCATATTACCTCGAATGGTGGCAAAGAAGAGTGAAAAAGACGAAATAGATATTGTAGATTGCAGCGATTTCAAAGCACTAAGAATAACGAAATGGTAGCATGAAGCAGGGGACGTAGAACAAATCCAACGAAACTTTATCACGCGCATGTATATTCCAGTTTTAAACTAAAAGATGACATGCAGAGAAACTTATAGGTATAGGGGCTCTGATTTAAGTACTGCTACACCTTACAAATGCTAACGGAGCATATGAAATATGTTATGATCATTAGAAGGGAAAATATGTCTGCAATGAAGAAAACGTTTTGTTGAAAGTTACATCATTTTTTTTAAATACGACTGGCTTCCGATGTATTTTTGGTAAAAGTCACAAATTTAAGAAAATTGGTGGTACAACACAAAATACATTTAAACGTGAATCTTGCACTAAAGTACAAACAGTTCTAAAAACAAACAAAAAACTTTAAGTTGTTCATATTTCCTTGAACTTACATATAAGGTTTTATAGTGTAAGATTAAAACTTTTATCTGTTATAAATTAAATTCTCTAACACCCGATTCTATGGGGTTTTAAACTCACTTTTTTTGAAAACCATGACATGCACCTAAATAAAACTTCAATGAGAAGTATCATTAACCTAAACCGTTTTAAAGATTGTAAGAAATAAAATAGAAATAATTTTAGAATCATCACAGGAATTCTAATAGTGCGCTTTAAAGTGAATTATTATTTTACTAACCTGGGAATATACTCCAATAGTACTTGGAGGCTCTTCAGCCAAACATGTGCTGGCATCATGACCAGCACTGATGCATAACGGGACGAGCACCTGGGCAAACATATTTTACTAGAGGAGGAAATGAAACTCAGTAAAATAGGACAAATACTAAAATTTATTGAGGACGTTGGTCTCAGAGAAATGCACCGAATTCATGAAGAGGCAAACTAGATCTTTGATGTGTTAGTACTCTTAATAATTCATCATTTACAACATTACATTTACATTATATGAGATGGCATTTGGAATATTCGAAGAAGCGATCTTGTAACTTGGAGACGGCTAGCACCACTGATGATAGAACTATGAGCTGATGAATATACCACCTGCATCACAAAGTTCCCGGAACAATTTTGATTTTTTTCTGTTATGCCACATCTGTGATTAACACTCCTATCAAAATTTTATCGGCATTGCTTGACATTTGTTAAAGAGAAAATTTACCTCTGCCCTTCTTTTCGATTTTTACAGTTTAATGAACAACAATTACAACTTGAATTTGTAACAACGAGTTTGAATTAAATTTTGCGTTGAAAAGGGATTCAATAGTGCGAAATGTTGGGAAACTGTCTCGACAATGATACTCTAAAGCAGTGGTCGCCAACCTTTTCAATGTGTTGAGCTACTTTCAAGATTTTGAAATAAACAGCGAGCTACTTGCACGAGCCAACATAAATTAAATAATACACAGTTATATGGGACATACAATACATGTATTTATTTTACTAATATACGTTCTATATATAATAAACTTATGACTTATAGTGCTTATACTTGAGCATAACTACATCCATGTTCACACCTATCAATCGTAACACAATTTTTTGCAGTCATAATGGCAAATCACAAGCGACTTAAAAAAACACAAAACAGTAATAGTACATTATATAAATAAAATATGGGTAGATAAAAAGAGCATATTTGATGAGAAGGTTGACATTCTGATTCATCGATAATTTTTTTAATATTTGCAGTATAATTTGATACAGTCATTCGAATACAGTTATCCAAATGTATATCTGTAAGCCGATTGCGGTATTTATTTTTAATAAATTTCATATTGGAAAAAGAAGATTCACACAAATAAGTTGAACTGAATAACGCTTTCACTTTCAACGCAACACAACATAAAACTGAATACTTATCTTTACTTACTAAAGTCCATATACATTTTGTATTTGAACCTAAAGATTTTAAAGTCAAGTCACTTTGAAAAGCAATCAGTTCCATTTCTGTCACAGCAAAGTTGTTCATAACACAAGTTGCAAACTGTTGTATATCAATGCCCATGAAGGGTGAAACAACAAATTGCGTCACTAAAGCAATTTTGCTGAAATCCTTGAAACGATTTTTGAAGTTTTCCTTCAAGTTAGAAATTATTTCCATATGATATTTAGTGTCATATCTATAATGCTTGCTGATGTATAATACAGTGGTAACTAAGAAATTGTGGAAAACTTTCATCCTTATGACATAGCGCCACGAGCCCCTTATCACAACCCACCATAGCTGGAGCACCGTCAGTTGTCAGGCCTACCATTTTTGATATTGGAATTTTCTCAGAAGAGATGAGATTTTTTAAATGAGAAAGCAGCTCTAGCCCAGTGGTATAGTATGTCCTTTGAGTGGAATAAACTTCAAAAGATCTTCTTTAATTGTAAAATCACTAAAAGTCATCCTGACAAATATGGCCATCTGTGCGGTGTCAACTACATCTGTTGATTCATCCAGTTGCAGTGAAAAATAAATACAGTTATCTAAGTCACTTCTTAACTGTAAAAAAATATCATTGCTCATTACTTCTACTCGCCTCATCACTGTATTAGCAGAAAGTTGAATAGATTTTATAGCAGACACTATTTCGTCTTTATTTCTAAAGTTGGCGAATAAAGAATCTGCAGCTTCCAAAAATGCTTGTTTTATGATTTCCCCGTCTTCATAAGGTTTTTTCTTTTGTGCAATTATCTGGGAAACACGATAAGATGCTTCAGTTGCAGCCTTATTTTTGTCGATTGTTTTCAAAAATATTGACTGTTGCCCAATTAACTGGATTTTTAAATGTTTCAGTTTTTCTTTTTTGGTGGCAGAATTTAACGGGAATGCCTTCTCAAAATTCGAATGTACAGTTTTATGATGCCTCTCAATATTTCCTTTTTTAGGAACTGACACAGATATATTACATAACAAACAAACACTTTTGCCTTTAACTTCTGTGAAGAAGTATTGTTCTTCCCATTCCGAATGGAAATGGTATGTCTTCGCCTTCTTACTACTGCTTGCCATAATGTTTCGAACTCTAACCCAACCGCTGCACGCAGAACGTTGATAATGCCGTTCAGTATTAAACTGAGCGCAATGTCGACGTGCATTGCATATATATATATAAAGCCAAAAAATTCTCGAACACGCTAATCGGTTCCAGCCAATCCTAGAACGGAGACGCGACTTCGCGTCGTTTTTGTCGGCCCGAAATCGCTTACCGCAGTGTTGCCGCTGTTTATCTATTTATTATGAAAATTTCTGAAATTTGCTAATACTGGTATTATTTTCAGACTTTTGGATTTTTTGCAACGTGAGCAGCGCGAGCTACCAGAATTGCCTTTGCGAGCTAACGGTAGATCGCGATCGACGGGTTGGCGACCACTGCTCTAAAGAAAGTAGCCGCTTAGGAGTGGTCGAATTTATCTGATATGGCTCCCTGCGTTTTTTTCGTTTGTTTGAGTCAAAAACCCATTGCGGGAAACGCGTTTTAAAAGCCGAAAGGAAGTAATGAAAAAAATCGATGATGGATCTGAGCCTGTACCAGAAAAGTTTCAAGAGATGGATCAAACACGCATAAGTGCGCTTTAGTTGGTGAGGAGTACTTTGAAGGCGATAATATCATTTTTGAGGAATAAACCTTTTCTTTTGAATTTTTACAATGTATTCCGGGAATTTTTTTATTAAGATGGTATTTTATATTTTGCTTTAAATCGTTATAGAACTAATCTTGGTTTTTGTTTAATTAAAAAAAAAGTACAACAAATTTTCATTCTGATTGTTTTTATAATTTTAGATCTCCAATTTTTTTCATTCATCTCAAACCTGCCACCAAGAGCTTGAAGCAGCACATTTTTCATTTGTTGTCTCTGTTGCCTTTTTACCTCAACTTTCCTGTTCGTTCGATGATACCTGCCTATCGGTGTTTAAGTTCTATCTCAGCTTCGTTTCAATTTGTGAGATGCTGTTGTTGACTTTTGTCGAGTCAGCAGCCATGGTTGGTCACACAAGCTTTCAATTTATATTTTCCCCATAATCAATCCGCAGTCGGCATTACATTTTTCGTTTAATTGCTGGTTTTCTCATTTTGCGTTGAAATCCTTGGAACTTTATACGTGTGTGTGTTTGCCTGTATATGTAGCAAGTATATGGTTAAGTGCCTCAACCCATCTCCATATGATGGCAGATATCTTTCGAATACACATTCATGTACTCTCATGTCGATCTGGATCTAAATTTTTTTAGTTGAATGAGAATGTATGTAGGTACATACATGCCGAGCTGTTTACAAAAAAATATGTATACATACATACACATTTTATACATGTAGATACGTACATATGCACATATGTACATGCGTAAGTACTACTGAGAAAAGTCGTGTATATCATCATAGAGATTAAAAAAGTCTGTTTTCCATCATATCTTACAGAAGATGTGCCGAGTCGGCCTGGATGAGAAGAGCATTCACATCTTTGCACATATGCGCATACATACATATATACGTACATACCAAACTGTATGTTTTTAACTTCTTATTGTTGCTACAATTAGCCGGACAAAGTTTTATAGACCGGAATACTTGTATGTAGGTATGTACGAGTTTATACGTACCTATACGACCATGCATACATAAACCAACAGTTCAGATGAAAGAATTGCGGCTAATTAGACAAGATTACCTAGTAAAATAGCTCATGTACCCGTTAATTCCATTAATATTATTATTATCATTTTCTTTTTAAATGAAGCCGATGAACTTCCCCTGAAGGTTATGTGTTTTCTTTACGCATATATAATAATTGTTTCAACGGTTCGCGTCACTTAAGAAACAATTTTTCCTGGTTCATAGCAATTTTAAAATAACTCACTACATAAATAAGCTGACATATAATATTAAAACAATTATAACGTTTGCGTGAAAGCTGAAAGTTTACACAAATTTTGAATTTAGAAAATGATTTCCATGCCCATTTGAGAGGAATTGAGCTCCAGCCGTTCCAATATTTATGTTTCAATCAAGATTACATTATTCTAAAATCTAAAACTCCTACCCACAGGATTACTTTTAAAAAATAGAAAGAAAAGTGGAATCATTTAATTCCATTTTATGAAAATGTATTGACATTTCGCGAAAAAGCATTCATAATATTGCGTAATAATATATTAGCAGCATGACATTTTTCTACTAAACAGAGTTAAGCCAAATTTTGATTTTAACTCACCAATTCTAAGAGACCTGAAAAAATTTAACTTATTAAATAAATGTTTGAAGTAATTTGTATATTCTAGTTAGTCAGAAAAATTTTTATATTTTCTAGATGGAGAAAAAATATATAAAAATCAATATGTAAATGTGCAAGAGTGGAAGAGTGCAACCCGAACAAATAATAAGTACTATTTAAACAAAAGTGCTAAAAATACAATTTCTGAATAATAATGTTTTTATATGATGCATAGTTCCGTGCAGTTCATTATTAGGAAATTGGATTCCATATAAGTGTAAATCTAAATCAGTGGCGAATTAAAGTTCTAAAGTTAAATTTATTTATATATTTGTAGTTTATTTACCGAATTAATTGTCACTTTATAACAGAAAGATAAATTTTATGCTCAAATTTTATTTTTTCCCTTTTTAAATATAAAGCTGATTCTAATAAGAAGAGAGCCAAGAGTTTTGAATTAAAATGCATATGCCCACTTATTCATCCGTACCACATCAAATAAAATGAAAAAAATATAATGGAAGCTCTGTCGAGAAAAAAAATTAGTTACGCTAGTAAAAAAGGTTTAAGCGCTTGACCGATTTGAATTTTGAAAGGGCGAAACCTTATATCCTTCCTCAGTATTCCATGCACAGCATTTTTTGAAGTCCCGGTTCAGCCGCTCTCTTGCGCGCTGACTGATGCAAACAAACTTGTCGACGAATTTAATATTTTCAGTTTTTCTCGTTGCTCGCCTAGGCCTCGGCCGTGGGCTGTTTGCTACCGAACTTAATGCCCGGAACTTTCGCACCAAGAACAAATTATTTCTTTGCTTGGGGCATTACGACTACGTCGAATATTGTAACTTTAAAGAAAATCTACGACGAGCAGTTGCAAATGAATCTTTGGCCATGAAATACGTTTCGATTGGGAACGCACGTTATTCATCTATCAGCTGTGAAGGTGACGTAGTAACCCGACGAATAACGAAGCCATGGCGGTCCCCTCCTCGCTCATATGCTCAGCGATTAAGGTGAAACTTTAAATTTAGAACCTAATTCTTCTACCGGACACCTTGTACATTCTCAGTAATATTACCGTTGAATTTCAGAAACATTGACTCTAGAAGTTTTATTCAAACGAATAAGCTTTTGAAAGTATTGCACGCATACGTAATCATGGCGGAATAATGACGGTGAAGTATTAAAGCAGATTTCTCTGTTCACTTTGTGACATTCTGTGTTATATTTTTCAATGTTGCTTTTACCCGTTAGGCGTTTGTTATTATCTTTAAAATATTATTGCCTTGTGAAAAATACGTAATATCTGGGAAGTGTAAGTTTTTTGTGAATCATAACGTGGAATGAAGAAGTCGTAGCTTTGTTCCATGATTTATTTATTTATTTAGTGAGGATTATTCGAATAGTTGAAAACGCTTTTGAAGAAAGAAAAACTTGCTCCGCAGTATTCCTTGATGTTAACAAGGCGTTCGACAAAGTATGCCACTATGGGCTTATAAAGAAAATAAATGCGCTACTTACTACTCAAGCAGTACTTCATTATCCAACGTACATATTTATTCGACTGCTACCTCAGAGTAAAAAAAGAAGATTCCGTTTAATATATATGCATTATATTTCTACTACATCTACAAAAAAGGCAATGCCAAATCTTTTGAACTCTTATTGCATCTGAATAATTCTACAATAATACGTAGCAAAGCACATTGAACAGATGGTAGAAGTAGAACAGAAACAACAAGAGAGAGGGTACCCCATCAGGGGACTTGGGAACAACTAACATTAACCCCGATAATAATGTAACCCCTGAAATCCGACGTAGCAAGGGAAGAATATAAACATACGTACATATTTCAAACGGAGATCTAGGTAATGGAAATATGCGCTCGTTTTAACCTTGAAAGCAACTATAACAACTTGAGCATAGCACAACCGAAGCTTGATTGATCAGTAAGACTCTCAACTCTTTAGAAACAATGTATTTTTGCATGCTTTTGGTCGCCATTATGCCAAAATCTATAGACAAAGATTGACAACTGAACGTAATTTAAAAATAATTTGACAGACGAAATAAGTGGAAAAAAAATCAAATTAGCTACACTACTGTTGAAATTTGAAAATGTGGACCCAGAAGATTTGGTGGCTCCTAAAACACTCAGGCTAAAAAGCCCATTGTATTTGAAGCTCTGGAAAGGGGGTAGATAGTCAAGGAAGGAAGGAGAAAAGTATCAGAGAAAGAGATAGAAAAGAATAGAGACAGAGATGGAGATAGTTAGTCCTGTGAGAATTTTCCAGATTCTTTGGCAAATCTGTAAATATCCTCCAGTTTTAGAGAATGAATATTACTCTCATGACATCGTAACCCAAAACTCGTAGCCGTGCTCTAGCAAAGGTAGGACACTCACAGAGAAAGTGCTCAGTGCTATGCGTCTCCTCCAAGCATGACAGGCACACTGGGTCCTCAATGATTCCAATGGTGGTCATATGCTGACCCCATGGGTTGTGTCCTGTAATGATACCGACCATCAACCGACCATCACTTTGCAGTTCTGCAGCGTTCTAGACCGGACCATCGCTCTTTATGTAGATTGCCTACATAATCGCTGATCCAATTCATGATTTCTGCGGAACTGATTCCGATTATTTGCTCTGGCCCCTGTAGGGGCACCGCTGATCCACGGTTGACCAATTTGTCGGCGATTTCGTTTCCTTCAACTTCGGAATGTCCCGGAACCCATATAAGTACAAGCCTGTCTTGTCTTGCGATAGAATTAAGCTTCTTCTTACATTCTTGAACAATTTTTGAGGTTTGATTCGCGTTCTCCAGGGCCTTCAGTGCAGCCTGACTGTCACTGAAAACTCCAATCTGTTTCCCGCTCCATCTCCTCTCGATTATCCATTCGGCTACTTTCAGGATGGCAAAAACTTCTGTTTGGAAAACAGTTGCCATTTCCCCCATAGCATAGTGATACTTATTACTATCGTTTAAGTACCATCCGGCTCCAGACCCTATTTCAGTCTTGGACCCATCGGTAAAGAAAATATCCGTCAAACCTCCCTGCATGCATTCTGGATTGCTGACATCAAATTTCCTTCCGAACGAAACTGTGGGTATCAGGTCGTCTTTCGGTGCCAAAAACAGAGGATACTGCTCAGATAGCAACTTAAAGATTTCTCTGTGTCCCGAAGTTCCATCTTCGTGCCAGAAACCATATTTATGGAGTCTACACATTGCTTTTATTGCTTCCTGTTGTATCTTAAGAACTAGGATGAGCAAATCAAGCATAGCATTTAGGGCATCACCAGAGGTTGTACTCATGGCACCCGTGATGCATAAACATACACTTCTTTGTAGCCTGTATAGTTCCCGGATTGTGGACTTAACCATGCTCCGACGCCATCAGACCACATTTCATACATTACATATCCATAGGACCACATCAGGTTTCAGACCCCAGGTTTTACCAAAGGCTCTACCGCATTGCTGAAAAATCGTCAATGCGCAATTCACCTTCAGTGGAACGTGTGTCTCCTAAGTCAGCTCCTTATCCAAGATTACTCGTAGATATTTAACTTCATCGGAAAGACCAAGTGTCACACCTTTCAGTGTTGGAAGACTGAGTCCATCCAATTTCCGTACACTAATGTTACTCTCTGTTCTATTTGTCTTGAGAGGTAGTGGAAAAGTGAATTGTCAACGAATATGAGCAAAAGTAAGCAGCCCCGTAGCCGAATGGTGCATGACTACCATTCGTAAGCGCACAGGTTCGAATCTCCGTGCACGTAACACCAAATGCTAGACAATGGCGAAACTCCCAGTGTATTTCTGGCTCATAAAAGCTCATCTGCTGTTCGGATTCGGCATCTATTATAGGTCCCTCCATTTTTGAAAACCATCAAACACCAAATACAAGCTGTAGCGCCAATAATATGTATGAGAAAAATCAATTATTAAAATAAATTTGTGTATCTAAATTAAATTTTTACTTTCAAAAGTAGTTTTGAAGAAATGGGTATTGGAACATTATTTGTTTTAGACGCAATGTGCGAGCTCATCTTATAAAATTAGAGAGGGGCAGAGTCCTACTTACGCAACCAATAGTTGAATAATATTTCAATATTATTATATATATCGCTTTTTAAGTTTTGAATGTCATTTTCTGAAATTGTTTAGAAATTTTTAACATAAGAATAAACCTCCTAAGGAGACATTTTGCATTAAAACCTGAATTTGTGCTGATGAACGAAGATACTATTAAACGACTGCCTGGCTCCATTACCCAAAATGCAAGCTGGTAACAGTTCCTAGTAAGAAAACGCATAATATTTCTCATTACACTGCATGTTTACTATAATAATTCACATATAAAGCGTTGAACAGTTTTTCTTTGAAACACATTGAACAGAATTCTGAATTCGAATTTTTAACACTGCGCTTGATTGCGCGAATTGTTGGATTTTTTTCAGTTATAACTAGATGTTGTGATTTTTGGTACATAATTTGTATGCATCTTTTAAACTGGCAAGGAAAGTCCGTGCATGTATGCAATTATCATGAGGTGCCCATCGAATAATCTAAAGAGTTTATTTAATATTAATTTAAAGCATACTTATGTATGTATGTACATTTGCGACAAAGAGTTTATTTGAATGCATTCCAAATTGTTTTCGCTGTTCAACAATTAGTTTGGCTCACTTATGCTAACAGGCATAAAGTTACGACAATATTTTTGCAACGCATTTTATCGTCTCTGACAGACGAGTTAGTATGCATTTAGTGCCTATGCACGTGTGGATGCACCATATGAACATAAATGTCGGTAGCTTCGCAGTCAGTACATATATACATTTTTCCCCTTGAGGATTGCAGAGGCAATCAGTCAGTCAAAGTAGGCAGGACAGGAACGTACCCTATAGATTTGAATTTATATACAATCGTGTGTATGTAGATATGTACATACATACATATGTTTGTATGGATGCAGATATGTGTACCTACATCTACATATGTAACCATTTGCATGCCAGTAAGTATGTATTTACTTAGAAGTACTCATAAGAAGATAGCGATTGACCCTGAACGGCAGTTAACGACACTGCAAAACAACCTTTAAATAAGATGGCAAAGAAAGCAATAACAAAAACAACAAGATTAACAATAAATACAACAAAACTGAAAAACGCTCGAACAAATCAGCGTGCGACTGAATGATTCAAGACTATAAAGAAATATTTACGATGTGTTTGACTACTGTTTGCTTTATTTATTTACTGTGCTCTGTCGAGTTGCCGTCAGTTACTCTTGTTGCTGTTGTTGCAGTTGTCATTGCCACTGCAGCTACTTCCTGTGCGTGCACCGTTTGCATTTCCTTTGGTTTTTGACGCGTACGATCGGATTTGACTGGAAGGCATACGCAATGATTCTTTAGGAAGTTCGTTATGTATTCGGTCGTCAGGTTGGTTCGTCTTCGATCCTTACTTTGAGAAATCTGACACTTTCACAATGGCTCATTACCCGTGTCAACATGGTCGGTGAGGCGTTGAAAATACAAAATACATATTTGTATAACAAACTATGATGCGCGTGCGTACGCTTTCACTATACCCTGTATATGCACTTAAGATATTGTATTTACTCACAGCTATGTATGTATACGTAGTTGTATTTTGAAAATAGTTAGAATTTGTTGCTTTTCTTATTGCCAACCCTTTTCTACCCTTGAATTATTGTATGTATTACAAACTCATGGGAAGTACAAGCGTGTTTTTAATGTTTAATATCTTCCATAATAAAAAAATCGTCAGTAAAGTCATGCGACAGGCATCCTGACAGAAATATTATGCACATTTGAATTTTTAAATCTTCTACCTAACTGCCTCAAATTAATGGAATTTGTCAAAATTTGTCATATATTATATGTACATGTAGGTACCTATAAATTAACATAAAATGGTCTGTCGGTAAATTACGAAATATGCGCTTATGCCCGTTTTGTAAATAGCGCACAATTTTTTTTATAATTTTATATTTTCGTCATGGAAGATATTACCATTGCTGTATTTTGTTGGTGTACAATATGTACTCGTATGTACTCGTATATATACATATCGCTAATTTGCAGAAGAGTACCTTATAAAAAAAAATTGGTTAATGCTGCATAAAAAATTCATATCGGTGTCTAATAGCATTTTCTCATTATAAAAAAATATGTTTATTTTTAACAGGGAGTTTTAGTAAATTAAAACTTTAAAGGCTAAACGCTTTCTTGATAGTTTGGGGTTTCGAATCATGCAATTGTTTAAGCAAACGTGCAACTAATTCTTGTTTCCAAAGCTTCAAAATTGATTAATTTGCTCCTAAAAATATATTTATTGATAAATACATGCACACAATGTAAAATCATTGAAACTTTATAACATTTTTATGTTTTACTTGGATTGATATTTGCTTCAACTGAAAAATTCATTATTATTTCGCTTAGTTTAAGGTATCTTAACAGTCAAATGATTTGACCTTGGGCTCAAACTCCACTGCGGACAGTAAACGTCACAATTATAGAAATAAGAGCTATCAATTAATAATTTTGTTTACTCCTTAAACCATTTACTAATTGGAAGCGGCATAAAACTGCAGGATCATCTGTATGAGAGTATCAAGGAATACTTCTCCAGTTTTCTGGGGTGTGAAATCAAATTAAATATAAATAGACGAGTTTACTTGTATGAAGCATCGCTAGAATATATATAAATACAGGGGCATCAGTGAAAAAATAGGCATTATAACAAAAAGGTGTGAATATGGAAGTTTTAGTTTAGCTATTAGTCAGCAACGGGCAATACAATGCAGCGTTTACATTAGTTACGATTTTGTGTTTGCTCATAAAACGCAGTTATGCACTTCTCTCTATAAATGGTCTTGGTTTTATAGGTGAATAAGTCTAATTTTTAAAACTGCTAAGCAGATGGGTTGGTGTTTGCTAGCAATCCGAGAGCTCAATTGCCCCTCTTGTTCTTCAGAAAAAATGTGTATATGTATATGTTCTTCATTGCGCTAGGCAAAGTTCGGTCTATTACTCTAAGCCATCATAATTCAAAATAGCAAGATTTGACAAAATACTAATTGGAGAACGTGGCCAATACTCCCGTTCCTTATATAACTAACGTTTGAGAGTTTATTCTAAAATTTCTTATTTTAACCACGCAAACTCACATAAAAATCAATAACTTTACAGAACATGCTTCTGTTTCTTATGATATGTATTTACTTATAATATATTTAATGTTTATGTGTGTGTATTAATTTATGTTTAGACGAGTAGTTAAAGTGTTTTTGCATGCTACATTTATACCTTTGGTTTATATACCAAATAGAGAAAATAATGAGAACAAAAAGCACAACTATGCACTGCCTCGGTTGGCTAAGGTTTAGGTTGCAAACTTTTAGATATAGATGGAGCCCTTTGTATGAATGGATTTGTAAAATCTTTCAAAAGCACATGACTCAACATAGCTACTCGCAATTGAATGACTCTTCCTTGTTGAGAGTTTTATTTCGTAGATTGATAAGCGCATGCGCTCCAATTTATTTCTTTGAGTGTTTTATGTGTGTATATTCATACAAATTTGGGCTCCCAAGCAATTCTGTTGAACTGCATACTCAGATGTGAAATTGCGGGTTTGCTCGTATACGATTCGTTTAAGTATACGTGTGCGTGCTCTTCAGTAACTTCGATTCAAATTTGAAAATAAATTGATTTCTTCTCATCTTGGTAATGGGAATAAATCATTTACTGAATAATTTATAAGCCAAGTATTTGCGAATATCTGAGATTTTCTAACGACTTAATTATGAGACATAATTTTTTTGAATTCGATTTTGTTTTTGAGTTTATTAAAGTAAATATTTCAAAATCATCATCAAAATAAGAAGAGATAAAGGCCATACTCTTTGTTGTAGAGAGCATGAACAATGAGAGCACCTTGCTGCATCAACCACTTTCTGAATATGATACAATAGCTGTATTCAAATTGGGAGTATTAAGTGGAGGAATACGCGTAGTAAACACTAACACACTTGCAGATGAATGTGTATATATACGGCATATACGTATATCATATGCGTGTGAGTTGTATCGGCAGCGCGCCACAGCTTAAACTATGTGTGTTACCACAAGGGAAAATTCAACACAATATTAGGGACGAATATGTTCATTGCCCCAACTTTCATGAATATGTTAAATTTTTTCGTATCCACACAATTCTCCTCAGTTCTACCGCTTATATTACAAACTTCCTAACCATCTACTGTAAAGATTTCTCTTTCGTTGCGTGCTCTCAACCATCACAACTCACAAAAATAAAAGCAATCAACGATAATGACTCCTATGATATAGGGTACAGCGTTTACGAAGATGGAGCATAGGGGGAACACCCGGCAGACCTGAGTTAGAAATTTTCACAATGCACAAGTGCACTCGTATAACGAGAGGACAGGCGGTAGACATGGCATATGTATTTGTGAGGTTGAGAGTATCCTGTGTGTTGTGCATTTGGCCGTGCACATATATGAACACGTACGTGATCGAATCAGCCACTAACATGTACGAGTATGTCAGCACACGTATGTATGATTACATTTCTAGTGGCGGTTGTTGGGAGCTCAGTAACTATCAGCGGCTATGAATTTCCTGGCTATGTTGCTCCCGTTTACTTTTGCTCGCATTTCGAGTGCGCCGTATGAGCAGCACTGTGTCGTTGTGGCGACGCTGGCGTAGTTTCAGAATGTGCTTGCCAACCGTGGCCAGACGCATACGCTCCGCAAAAGTAGTGAAGTGAGTGTGTTGAGGCGCGAGAAGTGTGAGCGATGAGAAGTGGCATCGTACTGCGCGGAGGAATGTCGCAGCAGACAGTTTTTGATTCGATTGTGTGTTGCGTGTGTTGACAAAAGAATCTCTGTTTTCAGTGTAGATTTGTACTCCGTATCGCACAGTACGAGGCACACGCTTGACGCGGCACTTATAGCGTGCAATGTAGCGCAACACAACGCAACCAAAGACTTCGAAATTAAGCGTAATGTTAAAAATTGTGTTAAAAAATAATTGTTTCAAATAACTTCAATAAAGGGGGCGAAGTTCTGCTAGTAAGGTTTACTTGCATTGTGATTTTTAGAGTGCCATGTACGCAGAATTGTCAATGAGCCTACCAATCACACGTACGGGCTGAAAACCTGTCAGTTCGAAATTATGGTATCGTACTGTCAAGAGAAAGTAAAAATGGAAATTAGAATGAATATTACCTCAGAAATCATGCTGATAGGAAAATTTTAATCCACCAAGCAAGCTATTAAGTGTATTTTATATTAAATTGAAGGGCAAAGACAACTCATATGCAAGTTTACTCCAATCAAAAAATGATAGTGTGGTTCATAAGAAACTGCACGTTTAACCCAACACCAGTGCAAATGTATGAAAATATGTGTAGCAGTGTTTTAACAAAATTCGGTATTTTTGGTGTAGAAAGTAAAAGTTTTATTTTTAAATAAATAAGTATTTGAAATTTAGAAATATACAATTTCTTATTCGAGTATCCGAGAAACTAAACAAAACGCTTTTTCTTTCCAAAAAACAAAAAAAAAAAATTGGTGCCACCTACAATTACAACCAACCTGCATCTTATGTCTGTGCCACATCTTTTTTAAAAACTTACGCGCTCCGCATTAAACACCATAAACACGCCGAAAATCATCATCAAAACGACATCAAACTGGACTCGGCGATAAAATACAAAAACAAAAAAATATTTAAAATTTGTGTTTGTTTTGGTCGTAAAATGGATTTTATTATCGACACCGGGTACAATAACAACATACACGGACATAAACGCCGCTTGAACACATTTTCTGTCAATAACATTAATCTACAACAAATACAAAACCAAAAAAAATTAAATAATTGCGATAATAAATAAAATACAAAATCACGCACCTTAAACTGCTTCGTGGCTTTTGTCGCAACCTGTGAATTTACCACTTTTTTGTCGCAAACCATAAACTCACGCGCTGGGACTGTTTGTACGTATATTCATGTGCCATTTTATGGGCATCGTACCGGAATACCCCTCATAAAAATATTTGCTACATTTCAAAACGAACAAAAAAATCATCAACGACTACGACAACTCATTGGTTACGATCATAAAATGACGTCAAAATGCTAAACTGTCGCTTGTTAACTATTTTTGATTTATGTAAATGGTAAAAATCGAAATGAAAACAAACCATAAAAAATATGAATACAAACTATTCAACTCATCTACATGAAAACAAATAATCTAATTTGATGAAAAATCAATCCAAATCAATCCTGTTTGCAAATAAAATTTTTTTAATAAATTATTAAATTTGTAATTGAAATAAATTGTGACATAAATTGATTTATCTTACCATTGGATAATTCATTTTGTATTTTCAAAATAAAAATAAATTAAACCTGAACTTCAAATAAATAAAAACAAAAATTTACTGCGATTGATTCGTAATAATAATCGGAAATTTCCAAACAATTTGATGAAATGGAATGACAATTGAATTTTTACAATAAACATTCTCAAACATTTGTGCTAACATCAACACAATATGCTTTAACCAAATACGTGGGCGATGAAACGAATATATGCCCTTGTCCACCCGTTCGCCTGCACGAATCGCACACTCGCACCTCTATCGAATAATTCTACCACCACAATCACCGTGCGCTCTTTGATTACTCTCTTCGTCGAATCATTGTATACGTGTGTGTGTATGTGTCTGCATGCGACGGAAAAAATATAAATCAAATATGTGCTCTCTAACTTAATGAATAACAACTCAATCTCTCTCGTTACGTGTTCTGTGCTCTTTGGCTCCGGTTGCCGGTTTTTTGCTATCTCTATATTTGGATAAAAAAATAAAAACACTTTATCTAACGGATCGCGAAAAAATTCATTGGAAACCGGCTCAAATCGTAACTGTCAATCGGGCTTACGATTCTTTTGTATTATTCTGAACTTGTACTTGCCGAATCGCATCGCCTCGCAATCTTGCGTTCGCGCTGTTTCCATTATAATCATCTCGCAAACGACCTCTTAAAATACTCGGCATTGCTTTCGTTTGAACCGCGTTCAAAATAACGGTAATTATTCCACCCCTCCCCCAAACCCCAACCATCCCGCTGGCGTGCGCTCTTTACGACCCCCACGATGTCTCGGCAGTCGGGTCGCACGCCACTGCCGGGGCTTGGTGGGGGCCACATCATCACGCTCCACATCCAACCGCTACTGCTTCGGCCACCGTGTCCGCCGCCTCGATCATCAACCAACAACCCGCCGCCAACACCATCAATCAATTGCATCATCACCCGCATCACCACCACCACCACCACCATCCGCACCTGCAACACCATCATCATCATCTGCAACACACCGTGCCGACTGTGTCGGGAAATTCAACCTCCCTCATACCAACGGCCGCTGTGCTCCCACAACAACAACAACAAACGACGCCGACGTCACATTCCACACCCACGCATGCGGTTATGTATGAAGATCCCCCTCCAGTGCCAATTGTTTCCGCACAACAACAACAACAACAGCAACAGCAACAACCCCTTCACCTGCCCCCTCAGCAGCAGCAACAGCAACAACTCGCTACTACACCAGTTGGTAGTGGACATAGTCCCTCCCAAACACCTTCGGGCGTACCCTCACAAGCGCAGCAACATCTCACATCACCTCATCAGCAACAACAACAGCAGCAGCAGCAAACGAATAGTGTGCCTCCTGGTGCGTCAACAAGCCTCCAGCAGCAGCAACAACAACAACAACAACAGCAGCAACAACAACAAAACACAGCAGTGGCGTCGGGCCAAACTCAGATTGTTGCGCCGTCGACGGCGAGTGTTTCCCCCTCCAGTGTTAGTTCCCAACCTCCAGGTAAGTTACAAGACAGTGCCAATACATAAATACTCGTATGTAGTTAGAAAGTAATTTTTCGTATAGGTGTATCTAAGACGATAGTTAAATGGGAAATATAATTATAATGGGAATTGTGTGTTAAACTTTCAGTGTTTACTCGTTAGAAAATTATTTATAGAAAACTATGCTGTCATAGGTTATCAGTGGATTCCGCAGCCTTACATTAAGCAGAGTAGATATGTATAATTTGTAGTAAGCCGGGAATGGCATGTGTGTAGGTGGGAATAATAATAATTATTATCATTATGAGGAAATTTAGCATTGCTACCTATAAGATCTATTTTGCCCCCATCATGGATTCGAAGTATTTCTCTGAGCCCAACTTTCTCAATAAATTTTAGTATTTGTACTGTTTTATTGAGATTTATTTCCTCCTCTGATAACATTGCTTTACCCAGGAGTTTGTTCCGTTATGCATCAGTGCTGAGTACGATACCATAACTTGTTTGGTTGAAGAGTCTTACGTACCATTGGAGTATATTCCCACGTTAGTAAGATGATAATTCACTCTAAAATGCACTGTTAAGATTTCTATGATGATTCTATAATTATTTTTTATTTAATTCCATATAATCTTTAAATGGTTTAGCTTAATGACACTTGTCAGTTATTGTAATTACGATAAAACCGGTAGATTGTCCCAGCCTGATCTCCTTTGTCTCTCCTCTACTTTGCAAAGAAGAGAGAAAAGTTACCTTTCCTGGTTAATTTATCTACCATTTCGTTACCAGTAATTACTATGTGCCGTGGAGCCTATAAGATATTCAGCTTATCAAGACATTCCAGCCCCAATTGTGTTATAACCAGGAAAGAGTTACCAGCCTTGATTGCCGTCTGGCTGTTTTTTTTTAGAATCGCTATGCTTCTGTTGTTATAGTTACCTCAAGGATAAATTATGAATTAAGGTAACCATTTTAAATATTTGTATCAGAAGATTAGGAGAAATCGAAAGCTTAAAAGCATTACCCCGCTTTTTATAAAATTTTTGCGACATTTGGTTTTGATACTAAAATGTGTGCCCTACTATAGCTGTTTTCAATAAACTAAAAATATATATCTGCATAACATTTATTAACTACATTTAATAGTTATTTGATCTTATTGTTAATTAAATACATTTTCATAAACTATTTATTTTAATTAGCTCCCGTCAGACTCTAATTATATTGTTTACCTTATATTTATCAATTAAGTATATAAGTATGTATGTTGTCTATGGTGTCTATCTGACATCAAAACCGAGTGGGTTTGTGCCTGAACACTATTTCGGTGAGCTCCGGCGTTCGAGGTCTACTGTGGGCATGCAATATAAAATGAAGAAAATGTGTTTCTAATTGCAACTACCCGAGTGCATTTCTTCCAATAAAACGCCTATCATAAAAACCTTATACCGTTCGGATGTAGTTCCTTCGTTTGTAGGACAATATCAATATCAATAATAAGCAGAATAAATTCGAAATTGTTAAAAGAGTCTCACATTTTCAGGACAATTGGTTTATAATGCTAATAACATTAAAGGGCATACAAGCCTGATGGGTGTTTACCACCACGTTGAAAGCTTAGGAAAATTTTTTGTATAATATTGTTTCGAAATGCCAATCCAATGCCAATTTGCTCTTAGAAGATAGCGTAGAACTCATTTTCTTCGTCTTAATTAAAAAATATTCCTCAAAGCCATGTAGAACTTTTAGAAAACGAGTTATCAAAATAAGATACAGATCTAATATAAATATGTACACATATTTTTATACCAAGCAACCGCTTATAAGATTATTAAGTAAATCATATTTTCAAAATTCCAAAGTGGGCCACCATATTGCAGAGTTTCTAAACTTTGTACGAAATGTGCACAACTCTGAATAACAAAATCATTTTTGCATAACGATGAACAAGTTTGTTTGCCCCTTATATACTGCTTAAACCATGGAACAAAGCCAAAGACTTCTTTAGTAGCAGTTAGCGCAATATCTTTACTTTTTCGATTTCTCCTTTGAGACCTGTAACCGATAATCTCGACCTCGACATATACCTAGTTTAGTTTATAGCGTTCTGGCTTCCGGAATTGCTCAAACATGCTCTACATATATCCAACATGTGAAGATATCCCGCATGCCCATTCATCTAACACCTCCGTCCCTTTAGTCTCGCCTGGTCAAAACAGCATATTTCCTAGGCCGAACGTTAAATGCGGCGGACGACAAGTGAGGTAGACGACAGAGATTTGATACTCTAAGCAAAGTATTGTAAACTGCTACAATAACAACCAAAATCTCGATATAAGTTGACGATTGTAATATTAACAGTTTCTTGGCCGGGTAAAGATTTCTCCTTCTTTAAAAGTATATACCTCGATTTCTGTAAAGTTAAAATTTTCAGAAAATGTACGGAGAGTGAAAAGAAATCACACTTTTTCCGACTTAATATATGTACATATGTACACATCAAGTTATTGGCGAGACTTGTGCATAATTGAGCAGATCTCTATGAACAGTTTTTCTCTAGAATTTTAATTGACCCTCACTTATGTGTAAAAAATTTCTCGCTTCGTGAGCTGCGGTTTTATATTGCTTTCGAAAAATAATTGGTTTCATGAAAAGCTTTTCCCGAGGCAG
This sequence comes from Anastrepha obliqua, assembly GCF_027943255.1. Taxonomy (NCBI): domain Eukaryota; kingdom Metazoa; phylum Arthropoda; class Insecta; order Diptera; family Tephritidae; genus Anastrepha; species Anastrepha obliqua. The sequence goes on from NC_072892.1 coordinate 77,728,806, forward strand.
GTATACTTTCGGCACTTTTCCATTGCCTGTCGAGACATTAATGTGCGATAACATTGTAAACATTTTTTATAGTGGCAACAATTTTTTCCGAATTTCAGATATGTCTCTGTTAGCACCTCTGCATATTCCCGCGATCCGGCCTGGCTTCGAAGCCGATGCAACTGCAGCAGTCAAACGGCATCCTCATCCATGGGCATATGATGGTGATGGTTTCAGCTCGGCGCAGTACCATGCTTCGCAATACTTTCTAGACAGAGATCGAAAACCAGTTTTCTATGGCTATCCCGAAACGCAATATCAGGTGATTTAATAACTCAGAAGTCTTCTTAATGCAAAAATGTGACGCGCTTGTTAACTTTGAACAGGCAACTCACTCTCATTACTAAAATTTAATCTAAAATTGTATTTCTTTGTTACAGCCGTATTGGAATTACCGTGAACAACCCACACCTACTGCAGCCGCTTACATGAGCGCCAGTGACGAGCGACATGCTGCTGCAGCTGCCGCCCGCCAATCCGTGGAGGGCACCTCGCAGTCAAGTTACGAAACGCCAACATATTCTTCCCCCAGTGGGTTACGAGGATACCCAAGTGAGGCCTATTCAAGTTCAGGTAATGCATTACCGGAAACTTTCTCAAAAGTTCTTTATTTAAAATTAAATAGGAAATAATCATGTAATTGAATATATGCGACACATTACAGGTTACATACACAACTTCAAAAAAGCACTGCAGTAAATTAACGGGTGGCTATTTCTTCACAATCCTTAATTAAACAGTAACATAAATTAATTTTGGTGTTATATACTTGAAATAAGAAATTAGAAGACTTTGAATACATTTTTTTTTTATTGAAATCAATATTTGTTATTTTGAGTTGGATAGAATTTTTCATAAAGTCATCATAAGGATAGTCTCGGAATAAGTATGATTCCTTAAATTTGTAATTATTTTTTTTTCAACTGATGGTGCGGCAGTAGGGGGTATGTTTATTGACCGAAACACCTGACAACTTTCTTCAGGTGTTCCCATTTCAAAGACTTGTAGTTGTATATCAAGCTTATTGCAAATATTTCTAAGTTAGTGCGTATATCCAGTTTAGACTTTAAATATGTAATGGGTTCTATGATTTTATTTATAGGTGGTACTGCTGGCATTCCTGTTGGCACCGTTGGACCTTGTACGCCCAATAATGCGCTACATGAATGGACTGGCCAAGTTTCTGTAAGAAAAAAGCGCAAGCCCTACTCCAAATTCCAAACCCTTGAATTGGAGAAGGAGTTCCTCTACAATGCGTACGTTTCCAAACAAAAACGTTGGGAGTTGGCAAGAAACTTGAATCTTACCGAACGACAGGTAAGAGTGTAAAACAGCTTTCCATTTTATTTAGTTATATTTGAATTTTCACAATTTCGCAACTCATTTCGCAGGTAAAGATTTGGTTCCAGAACCGTCGTATGAAAAATAAAAAGAATTCGCAACGCCAAGCCGCCCAGCAGAGCAACAACAGTAGTGCGAACAGCAATCATAATCACGCGCAGTCTACGCAACAACACCATAATACTCATCATATGAATTTGGGCCTGAGCATGGGGCATCATACCACCAAAATGCACCAGTGACCTTTGGACAACAGCAGTGCTAGCGCAATGGGGTTCGCCACCTACTAGTATTTGGCGAATATCAAGACCGAAATGCAGTCGGAATTTCAGTAGTCTTCGGTATATCCATCCGCGTAAATTAACTCAAAATAGTTTCACCTATATGGGTAGTTTGACACAACTCAACTCAACTCAACTCATTCAGTCAGTATGAAAATAGATAAATGAATGGACACCTACATACACACGACTCAGAATAAAGTGGAGTTAACATCATGGAAATAAGTTACATATATTCTTTAAGAATTTTGCGCCCAAAATATTATTATTTCTTGTTATATGTATAAGTTAAATTATTGTACTATGCCTAAAGTTATATGTGTAGCAAATTTAAAAGATTTATTATAATTTGTTCTATTCGTTAGTCAAACTTCTGGAATCGCCATGGCCGAGCGGGCTCAGAATTCAATGGTTAAAATGGGTATAAAATATCAAATGCTACCAAAAGTATTTGCATAAAATCCAATCTGCTGCTCGGTTATGTCATAAAACTGTACGTGTAAGTGCTCTATTGGTAGGACAACATCAAGACGCACACTTAAATATTTATAAATAGTTGAAGTCCTGGCCAATTATGTTTTCTTGATTTAGCCTAAATTTTGTCACAAATAAAATTTAAATAGTATATTTGTTCTATAGGGTACCCAAATGTAAAATAAATATGTTGTGTTTTTTCAGTGTAATTTCAGAACTCCGGGGTGTTGCAATTAATTTCTAGTTTTTCTAAATAGTCATCAATCTATATTTAATCAAAGAAGTAAACAATTTCTGTGACACAACTTTAAAAGTTTTAAATAATCCATATTTTTGGACGATTTCGGAGCACAAGAAATTGAGAAGTTTTAGTTGTAGTATAAAAAGGACTCCAAAAGTTTAAAAATGCTTATAATGTTTGCACTACTTTTGAACAACAAATAAATTAATATTTCAAACAATTTATATCCTCACAAATACCATATACAAGTATATTGCAAGGCGCGAAACTGGATTCCTTCTTCCCGCATTAAAGTCTAGAAATATGCAATTTATTAAGGCACACACAAGGCACTGCTGCAGTCAAAGGAATATTTGAGATAAACTAAAACAATATAAATAACATTTACGTATTTTAATTAAAATCTAAATTATATTTAACGTATTAAGTAAGTAATTTAAAACCAATATGAAACTGTAGCAAAGTAGACGGTTATTAAAAAAGTATATACATATATAAACAATTTCTCAAAGTCTCATGAAAAATGATATAATAAATAAGTAAAAATTTAATGGAATCTACAATTATTTTTAAGAAAAGTAAACACTAACTACAAATAAATATCTTTAACTAATAACATAAAACAGGCAATTCTTAAGCAAAATTGTATGTCCAATTAAATTACTGAAAAATAAGAAAACACAAATTGTCTAAATTTAGTAGTCTCGTAGAGTTAAGCTTCCGCTGCACACATAGCCAAACACATTTAAACAAACGCATATTTGCACACATATAGATATACAATTTAAACCCAATAATAACATACGATCGTAGTCATCCATACTTGCAAAAAATAAATGTGTACATTCAATAATTTATTGTAATATCGTTAGCGTTAATGAAAAAGAAAAATTAATAATAATCTTAATACCCACAAAAGCTGTATTTGTAATGCTAATTGTATTTGCATAATATTTGTCACAATGCATGTGTTACTATTTGGTGTATTATATGTAGTAATTGTATTTGGCATTTGAGATAAGTTCCTGTAAATACAGAAAACATATGTATTTAAAAATCATAAAGACAAATATTAAAGAAATATCTGAGCAAAATCGATTTTAAATAAAATGCGTGTCAGCAAGATAGCGTTTAGTGATTTTGTCTTTCATTAGCGAATAGTGTTCTACGGCGTCCAGGCTTTCACATAAATGTACACCTCCGTTGCACGGGTGGCCGGCATGTCCCACTTCATCCTTAAGGCCGCTCCTAACTTGCCTTGCGGAATTTTGAGCATTCAAATTACATTACACAATAATTACAGAACAAACAAAAGCAAACAAACAAAAACATATTTGCATGCGTATTGGTTGAGCTGATTTCCCGCGAATAGAGTACAGAATTTTTAACTTATATTGCGATTATTTTAAAACCCAAAAGGATATATGCGCTTTAACCCTCGTTATAATTTGTTGAAAGAAATGGACTATTTTACAGCTCGCTTCAAACATGGGCATACAGATTATTTGTTTATTGCTAGAAACAGTTATCAGAAAAGTCACAAAAGCTTAGATAATTAAATTCCAAATAAAATGTATGATGACTAAATATTACATAAAGCAAAATTATAGTGTAAGTTTTATGTGTGCATGTCATAAAAAAGAGAAATAACATACACCTATGAATGTACTACCAACTATTGTATTTGCATAACTATCAACTTACAGTTCCACCTACCAAAATGTAGTCAAGTAAATATGGCTTACCAGTAAGTTAAGAAAAGGAAAAATATCTATTAATAAAAAATAGAAACGCACATATTCAACCTTAAGCAAGTATACATACATACATATATTCATATAATATGTACATTGTTGAGCAGCTACGTGTATTACTTGCTTAGTATGTTTGTGGTTTAAATTACAATGGTGAAAATGTAATACCTTTTGATCATTCGTTTTTGTTACTGTTTTCAATTTTTACTTGATTAGTTTTTGATTGTTTAAATAATTTTTGTATGACTTCCTGCTATGGGTTTATTATTATGACTATAAATAAGATGTAGTACATATGTATGCACAAATTAAGTGAATCGAATTGTATATACATAATTGCCTCCATAATTTTTGTATTATTTCTTGTTTAAGCTGATTTAGGCAGTTAAAGTTCGGTTATATTTGCGACAACTGTAATTTTTATAGTGAATTTAGTAGTTAGAATGGTTTAGTTGCTCCTCTCTATGATATTTAATAAATAATTTTACTCGCTATGTTTTTCTAAGTGACCGTTATTGTGAAAAATCATAACATAAATAATAAATAATAATAAATTAATTGAAAATTTGAATAGTTTGTTGCTGTTTTTGGCCATTTCTTTATAAGATGGATTAATTAATTTCCAATATTTATTCTGGTTTCATTTCAAAATTATATGCCGTTATCCTTCTTTTTAGATCCAAAATGCTAAGCATTACAATCTACAAATAAAAATATATCTATATTTCCAAAAACTCCATATCAATTATGTTGCCCAAATTAAATATATTTGGTAAGTACTTATTTGCGTTACTCGTATTTTCTTCTGCTGTTCTCGGAAATCCTAGTAACCTCTCTCTACATACATATTATATACTGTATAAAGCATATGTCTTACTTATTTACATATTTTCATCTGCAACATAATTAGAACCGAACTGTATACATTTATTGCCAATAAATCAAGAATTTGCAGTCCTGTTTCTCGATCCAAACATAGATAAATGTAATATTAAATGAAATATCCTACATACGTAGATATAACCTCTCGTTATCGAATTTACAATACATGCATATACACACAATAATCACAAAATAATAGCAGCTAATAAATATAATATTTGATATATTATATATTAGACTTCCTAATAAAAATGAATAATATGTAAAGCCAAACTTAAGGAGCAAACCTCGTACATAAACGCTCGCGAAAATTTATATACATATGCACATACACATGTGCCGCAAAATAAGCGATCATAATTAGTGATCAGAAGGCCCGTAACAAATGCAGTAATTTATTTAGAATTATCTACGTAAATTAACTTTTAAGGAGGAAAGTATGTCGTGATTTGTTTCTCAAACAAGAGGAGACACGAAACATATTTAGCTGTCGTAGAGAGTACCGAGTAAACCATGCAATTAAACGCACTCGCTTGTATTTTAAATATGTAAACTTACATACATACGTGCTATTAGCCATTGTGTGACTGCAATATAGATAAAAAATGAGCCTGCAAAAATCAAAGAAAAATAATGTTTTCATTCAACATTCACTGCTGCACTGTCAAGGCATAAAATCATTTGTATTTGAATTTTATTTGTATATATGTAATATCTAGCAATGAATTGGTTATTTGTATGGATTGATGTATATGTGAATTTAAATTAAGATTAAGATAAGATTTCGACTTGAGATTAAATAAAAAATATACATAAATATTGGTAGTATGAATATATACACAAATATATAAAACTAATTATCGTTCAATCGGTCTTACTAAAAAACCTGAAAAAAGTATAAAGTTATGGTAAAACATAATGCTTTGTACAGCGTTCAATTCAAGGTTTTCGATGAAGTAATTAGGAGATCCCACACCGATACCGCTTCAGCCCCTATGTTAATATCATGCCGTTGTATCATTTCGTTATATGAACATTTTATATGGGAGAATAATTGAAACTCAAATTAGCCAAGATTAATTGTTTATGTTTCAATAAGGAAATAAACTACGAAAATTACTTTTAATTATTTCATGAACATTATAAATTTTCATTAATTTTCATAGAGAGCAACCAGCCCACACGGATATCTCAAAAAATCTAATTTTTATGGACAAATTGCCATGAATCAACTCTGATCAGAGCGTACAAATCCTAGTGAAGGCATATATGCATACTATTTATATATGATGCTTTCCATTTCAATTCAACCGGGCTATTCGGGTCACGTTCTTCGATTTCGATGTAACTTAAATATGTTGCACTCTGGTCAAAATAATGAGAAACAGTTGCAAAAAAGTAGTTGAAAATGTTTTATTTTGCAAGAAACAAAAAGTGCGAAACAGAGTTTTTACTCAAAAATTCATTACTCAATAACAACTCATTTTAGCTACTAGGCATTCAGCTCAATTAAAGTTTGAGATGTCCTTTTGATTTGGAAAAAGTGATAAAAAAAAATACACTTTTTGAAATATTGAATTTCGAAAAAATTTCAATTTTTTTTCTTTTTTGCTAAATAAAAAATTTTCAACCACTTTTTTGCAATTGTTTCTTCATGAAGTCGCTCGTGTAAGTAATTACGATCATTTTGAACTAAGTTATCGGCATTTAAAAAATTTTTTTTCTTATAATTATAATTAAAAAAAATCGAGTTTGAGCCGAAAAACAAAATTGCCGATAACTCTTGACTTTTCGGGAGAACAAAAAAATACATGTCTCATTATTTTGACCAGAGAGCAACATATTTAAGTTACATCGAAATCGAAGAACGTGACCCGAATAGCCCGGTTGAATTGAAATGGAAAGCATCATATACATATACTCGTATAGGGTGGGCCATGTAAAATTTGCTTTTTGAATCGACTATAAAAAAAAACTGATCAATATTTTTTTAAACTTTGTTTTTATTTGGAAGATTGAACATTGTCATTTACGAATTAAAAATAATATCGTTCAAATGACTGACACGACTGGCTTTACAGTAGGCCATTCGATCAACCCAATTTTAAGCACATTTTCGATTGTTTGGGCTCCAATTTCATGAATGGCAACTTCGATTTCGTGTTTTAAAGCATCAATCGTTCGCATAGCATTTGTCCTTAACGGCTCCCCACAAAAAATAGTCCAACGGGCTTAAATCACAGCTCCGAGGTGGCCAATTGATATCGGAATTTCGGCTGATTAGTCGGTTTTCAAAAACGGTAGCCAAAAGTTCGAGTGTAACTTTTGCAGTGTGACAAGTTGCACCGTCCTGTTGAAACAAAATGTCGTCCATGTCATCCTCTTCAATTTTTGGAAAAAAATACTCGTTGAGCATGTCACGGTAACGCTCGCCAGTTACTGTAACCCCGGAAGAAGAAGAAGACTCACCACTTTGGAAATAGGTTTTCAATATTTCCCAATTTTGTTCAAGCGTATAGCGTCCCATTTCGTAAATGTCAAACCTTTAAGTAAATTATCAACACATTTGACATGTCATTTGTGTTACCATTCTCAAAAAAATAGGTGGTTCAAAAAGCAAACGCTATATGGCCCACCCTGTATACGTACAAGGTGGTGAAAAATTAATTACCCCATAGGATGTTTATAATTTTGTGCTGAACAGCTGCAGTATAACAGACAAGCAATGGATCGCGTGAAGTTGAAAATAAAGATGTCCGTCACTTAAAATTATTAGTTTTCATTTATTAAAAATGTTATTAAAAAACATATATCGGATAATAAATTTATCGTCGCCTTGCTTAAGGCTGAGTAAAGAGACAAATCAGAAGATTTTATATTTATTTAATATTTGGATGTGGAATGTTAATGGTTGAACCGACGTGAGCTGGAGCTCTGAAGTGTATGTTACAGATCAGACCAATAGCAAGGCACACTAATTGCCTAATTGTAATACTATAGATAGAGGCAGAATACTCTTTGTATTTTCTGGTCAATCTATATATTAGTATTAATTTCAAAAAACAGGGAAAATGCCGAAGACCACCGTGATAGTAAATCTCGCTTCGAAAAAAACGTGGGAAAATAGAGCATTAGTCAGCAATATTTCATACAAATTTAGAGGCATGCCGTACTGGATGGTGACGTACTGGGGTCAACGTCACACATATTCTACCTTTGCAGATGATTCATAAGTCATGGCAAATGAATAAAGCACTGAAAACGCTGGCCGAACGCGAACTTCTCGTTAAATAATGTCGTCATGGAGGGCATCGAATATTATTAACGGAATTGCAAGCAGGCCAAAAAAGTACATACATACACATGTACAGGGTTGGCCATATTAAACTGACCCATGTGATTATTAAAAAAATATGGAAAAAGAAACATTTTTTTGTGTTTCATTGTGAAAAACATTTAATTTAGTTCAAGGAGATTCGTTTACATCACTTTTTGAATATGATATCGCGCAAGTGGTCGCCCTTAGCTCGTATAGCGTAATGTGCCCGTTTTTCGGCGTTTTCCATAGTTTTGGCCAGCGTCTCGGCCGATATGGCGGCTATTTCCCGTCGGATATTGGCCTTAAGTGCGCCTAGTGTCTTTGGCTTGTTGACGTAAACCTTAGATTTCAAATTACAGTAAAAAGTTATAGGGTTACTCAATGGGTCAGTTTAATATGGCCAACCCTGTATGTATAAGTACATATTTCAGTAAGCACTTGGCTCGCAATTGTATATTACACAGAAAAATAATGCTGTTTAGCTTAGGCGATTATATGTACGTAATTAGTTTGGAGTGTTTATGATTTTCCGTTCGTGTGTAATTATTGATTTAAATTTTTTTTCATACTCGATTTTCTAAACAAAACACAGCCTTGAATAAAGTTTAGTAGTTGAAAAATCATTCATAAGCATTCTCCAGAAATGTTCGGGGACTGCTCGAGTGATATAAATGTAGGTCATTCCGGTATCGTAGAAACTACTTCTGTGGGAACTTATCGTTCCGCATTGCTCTCTAAGAGCAGAGCGAGCGTAAAACTAATCATTAGCCATAGAAACGGATTTGGGTGAAGAACTTACATATCTGCTATGCTTAATCGTAGGGCATTATTAATTTTGAAAGCGCTTACGGGTATCCTGTTGACAATTATGAAGAAATAACGAATTGCAGTGCTTACTTTGTTTTAGATAAACATACTTTAATTTAAATTTTCGATAAGAATTAATCATAGTCAATTATTATTTTAAATAAATTAACTTATTATTATTATAACAATGTAGACGACTGTAGTTTTCACGGTTTTTCATACATCAATTTGGAATGCTACTGTCTCCAATGCTATCAAATTCTGTGCATTTAGTTTCATCTCAGCCAATCAGAAGTGCTTAAGTTCGAAACTCGGATCACGAAACACCAATTGATAGAAAAAATACTTTCTATTAGAGGTCACCCCTCGGCAAACAATAGAAAACCTACGAGTGCATTTCAGCCATGAAAAAGCTCCTAAAAAATATATCTGCTGTTCAGAATCGACGCAAGACTGTAGTGCCCTCCATATGGCGCAAGAGTAGTCACATGTGGAAAAAGAGTATTTATGGTCCGATTTGGCTCATATTGGTATATTATGATAGGTATACAGTAAAAACATTTTTCACGTTAAATTTGTGTTTTGTTATTTGACTATTTATTTTAAAAAACTGTTAGCATAAAATTATAAACTTCTGTTACAGCGATAGCGCTACCGTTCTTTATGTTTTACTTATGTTGGTATTTTTCCATTAGGTGAAGTAAACTGTTCTGAATGTTTTCTACTAGATGTCTTTAATGATCCATATCTCACGATATTTACATTCCACCGAGTCCTTGTCGACCGAATTGATACAAACGCCACGGCTCTGAAGAGGAAGTCCTCCTTTGCGTTGGAAAGGACTGGCGCACTTTTTTAAACCTGGCCAAAATCGCGTAAGCGGTTATAGCGTCAATTAAGAATAAGAAGAGTCCTTGTCTAGGTCACTGTGAATACACAAGTGGTTTCTAAAATAAAGGTATAAAAGGCATAAAGGTACACACCATACATATTATACATTATTCAGTATTATCACGACCGAGGAAAAAGTCGGAGCGGGAGGCCACAACCATTTGTTCTCTTTATGGAGCCAATGTAACAGAAAAGCGGTGATAAGAACGATTTCCTTCGGGTAGGGCATAAATCATGTTGATTAAATCATTGAGTCCGAACGTCATCTGCTCAGGAATTGAGCCATTTCGGAACCATTTGCATAAAATTAATTATAACTATGTTAATTTTACGCAAAAAAGTTGAGACCTAAAATACCCTAATTAGTTACTTCATATTTCAAGCTATTTAGTCTCAGGACCGAGCATATTTTCATGTACACAGTTGCTCAAACCTTTTCTAAACAATTGTAATATATTAAAATCAAATAAAATTTATTTTCTCAGAAAATTCAGAAATTTCAGAAATTTTGGTGTAAGTGTATTATATTATATAACAAATATTTATAGAATTACATAAAAAATTGAAGATATACAGTGACTGTTCATAATTAATTATGAAATTATTTTTCGCCATAGGCGAATATATTTGCGCGTGACTGTCATTCGGTAGTGCCCAGGTCGAAACCTCTAGCATGAAACCCCAAACGATAGAGAAAGAGTCTTCTATTAGCAGTTGCAGACAATTGCACATCTCCGAGTGAATTTGCCCTATGAAAAGCTCCTCATAAAGAATCATCTGTCATTCGGTAGTGGCTTAAACTGCAGCTCTCTCCATTTGCGAAAAAACAGCAAGAAGCACCATACAAATTGGATATACGCGCTAATTATAAATATTCACAAGGTATGTATTGTATATGAACGAGAATTATTTATTGAAAATTCGCCTTTAAAAAATAATTTCTTATGAATGAATATCATCATCATAAATTTCTAGAGTTCCAGTGTGGCACATAGGGCCACAACGAATTATTTTCCATTCCAGCTAAGCTGCATGACGCGGGTTTCTGACTCCACCAGTCGTCTCCAGGTATTCGGTGGTCTTCCACGCCTCAGGCTTCTTTGGGGAAGCGAGCATAGAGAAAGAATAATTTTGGAAAATGAGTGCCTTTGAGTTTTACATAAACACAACTAGTATACGAGTGTATGTTCTGGGTATCTCGCTGATATAAATATGTAAGTATTAGAGGATGTAGAGTTTTATGTCCAAAAGGAAGAGATAGTTAAATTACCATACTTACGGCTGCCCATAGGGACTGTGATGATGGCATTAAACTGAATAAGGACTACCAGCAGTTTTTAATTGATGACACTGCAAATCAACACCAAACGAAGAACCCGGAGCAAGGACACGGGTAGCAGCATAAATTTGTATCCTGCAGTACAGCCTTTAGAATTTCCCTCAATTAAATAGAGGAGAAAATTTACTGATAGTGTTCGCTCGAACAAATTAATATGTTAACGCTAATGAGCCTATTTGTTTAAATTATGAACCATGTTATAGGACACCAACAATGAAGGCCTGCTAGCCGACTGTTGATGAAAAGGCAAAAATTAGGTGATTTACATGCTTACGAACAAGATGGAAAGTAGGAGAAGGCGACCAACAACATTTGTGTACCCAATACTCTATCGAATATAACGGCAACGCGTTGATTAACTCATGGAAATGGTCGAGTCTGTCCGGCATCTGCGCAATCATTGTATGGCACAGGTAGTGAAAATTGATCTATTCATTTTGTTACCGCATTAAGGTGAATAAACATTGAGAACTTTATACTTCATTTGATATTTGATATCACAAATTGGTAAGTTTTGTATTAATAATCATTGACCCTAAGCCAATTTTCAGAAATTCCAGGAAGGCCAACTGGGAGTTCTTCCCTCGAGTCTTCCAATTTTGAATACGCAAGAGCTTGAAACTGAAGCTCAACAGATTCGTTGAGATGTGGTTGCCCCAAGAAAAATGAACACGCCATGCAATATTTTCTGGTGTAACAAGATACTTCCACAACTACGCATGGCATCCATGCTTGAGGATAGTTCAATAGAGCACTCGCTACGGATGATTGGAGGTTATATAAACTTACTTTGACTTCCTACAAGAAAAAAGTTGAGAATATCTAAGAGAATTACCTGGAGGAAACAATGCAACCTCCAAAACAGGATAAAATCATAGTAAGACCGTTCGCTAAATTTTTCGGTCGTGAATTTTGGAAAAAAATGAAGAAAATGGAAAGAAAGAGAAGCAAAATTGGAGAAAAGAGTTAAATTGCAATCACTTTCACCATGTAGAGGCAAAACAATTATATACGCCTTAGCTTTTTGTATTTGCCCTATTTATCAGACCCTTAATTGTGTCAGGAATAAAATTCCACAGCTTCACAGCATTAACGAAAATCAGCATTGCTAATTGCAAATAGAAATATTTAGAGGTTATCAGTGTTCGGTGTTTAGAAGGCATACATTAGTATGTAAATATGTATACATCAAATATACATCTCAAGTCCGCTTTCTTTTCTTCTGCTACACATACATACACAGCAGATGGACAGAGGTTAAGGTAATACTTTAACCGATGGCGGGAAAACCAATTTAATGAATCTTCACGAACTTTTTACCCAACAGTAACTTATTATACGTACATCTCTGTATAGAGGAAATCTCGAATCGGCACATTATATTGGTAAATCTGAAGGTCCAGCCTCTGTTTATGAAACAGTTTGCCTATCAACCGGTAAAATTACCAGATATTGCAATTCTTAAATAGCTTTACTATACAACTGGAAAAGGCTCTTCAAAATATTATATAGTCTTCTGTGCTTTTATTGAGAGCTCGAGGACTTCCGACAACACGTAGTAGAGCGTTATGCGGCAGCCAAAAATGGAATAAATACAGTCAGCTTATCTGACGAACATTTAGTTCCAAATTAAAAGGTATCCCAGAACTTTTCCCAAAAAATGTTCTTCATTGCTTTCCAACTCAATGAATCCAAGCTGATTAGAAAAAATTGCCACATAGGTACTTCCTGCACATAAATACTCATTCTACATAATATAGTTAAGACTTAATATGCGAATTAGAAAAATATAATTCTTTCGCGCTATTTAAATGCTAGTCTCCAATTCATGATGCATTTCGTAATGGAGAGTGTGTTGAAAATATCCCATTTTTTGTGGTATGATAGTCCACCAGTAGCAAAAAACCACAAACGGGTGTACCTTATACAACCAATTATATAATATACTATATGTACATATATCAAATGAAAGGTAGTTTTGTACTCTATTTAACTAATTAATAACACATTTTTACAGGAAAAAGCATTTATATATATTTTTTCAAAAAATTTTGTGGCTTGTGGCTAAAAAGAAACTGGAAAGTAATATTATTGTCATTATTATTATTATCATATAACAACAGTGCAAGAGCCCTGGGTCTTTAGGGGCCGCCTCTGTGGCTTTAGCGCGTTGAAAGGGGCCACAGTATTATATGACAGGAGTTTGAGTAGACCTAGGACCGGTCTTATAGTCGAGTAGTATAGACGAGTCTTGAGCAATTCTGTTGTCAGGACCTGGTAGCTGCTGAGGTGTGTTATAAGGGTAGAAGCGGATGGCTGAGATTTGTGATTGCATCTGCTTATTTTCTTTACGATGCCCTGGAAGGGCCCCCACCTGGGAAGGCCACCAGTCTCGTAAGGTTCTGTGGGAGGTGCAGTCGGGGCCTCGTTTTCTGCTGCGATGCTAATGCTCAGCATACAATCTGGGGCAGCAGCAAATGCAATGAGCGGGGCTCTCGGCTATTAGAGTTTGTCGCTTCCACTTGCCTAAACATACACAACAAGGGCCGACAGCCCACGTTTGTTAATGCTAGAAGGCAGGAGGTGATTGATCTCACCTAACAAATTCAAAATTTGGGTGGTCAATCAGGAACTGGAGAGTCCTTGCCGAAGATTTGCCTGTCCAAGCATTGAGGCGTGAGTCGACAAAACTTCTAAACCGGGTCTTCAGGACGAACCTTGCTGAGGACTGGGAGCGATACCGTGATGTTCAGAAGAACTACAAGAGGCTTATTCGGGAATCGAAAATAGCCTCATATAGGGATTTCTGCAGCGGTATTGAATATCTGAGTGACAGGCGAAATTAGAATCCTGTAAAGGGATCCAACCGCAAAGCTGGGGTCACTTAGGAAATCTGACGGCTTATTCACGGAGAAGCAACGTGAGGCATTAAACTTGCTGATGGACTCTCAATTTCCAGGAAATCAGATAAGCATTAGCCGGCAACAGCCCTTAACGAAAGAGGCTGCTGTCAGAGCAGCTGCACCTTCTCGGCATGACTGGCACGTTGCCAGATCTGTGGTGAATGAAGCCGCCATTTGATTTGCCATCGAATCTTTTGACGGCTACAAGTCTCCCGGACCAGATGGCATTTATCCCGCCATGCTGAAGGAAGGCATAGAGACAGTGATTGCAGCCTTGAAGAAAATCTTCACTGCATGCCTGGCACTGGCTTATATCCCACGATCTTGGACGATGGTGAGGCTCGCTTTCATCCCTAAAGCTGGGAGAGATGACTACACCAGCCCCAAAAGCTTTAGACTCATCAGCATGACCTCTTTCATGCTGAAAAGTCTCAAACGGCTAGTGGAGTTGCCTATGCGTCAGAAGTCGCTGAAGGTTCACCATCTCTCTCCATTTCAGCATACCTATCAAAGCTGAAGATCTTGCGTGGCGGCACTGCAAAACCTTGTTGGTAGGATAGAGCGGGCCATCGACAGGAGGGACTACACTATGGGCATCTTTTTGGATATAGAAGGGGAGTTTGGTTATGCCACTTTCGACAGTATGTGCAGCTCTGCCAGCAGACATGGTATAGACTGGGTGCTGGTGAATTGGATTCGTTCAATGCTAGCCCAAAGAATCGTCACGTTGCCTGTCTGATAATGGGCCCTTTGCTTATGAACATCTGTAGAAAAGTGCAGAAAACTCTGAATATGATTGAGACTTGGTGCTGTGCGAATGGGCTATTGGCAAACCCCACCAAAACTGGTATTGTACTCTTTAACAGAAGGAGGAAGCTTGATGGACTCGTTCTGTCTAAGCTAAAAGGAGTCACAATCCAGCTATCCAAAGAAATCAAATATCTTGGAGTAATCCTCGATAGTAAATTTCTTTAGAAGTCACACGTTGAAACAAAGACATCCAAAGTATTGGCAGCTTTTTGGCAGTACAAAGGTGTATTTGGGAAAACGTGGGGTCTTTCTCCTAGCAATGGATCTACACGGCTATGATAAGACCTATTATCACCTATGCATAAGTGGTGTGGATGAGCAGACTCTCTCTCGTGGGTGTCAGGAGGACCTTATCGAGACTACAACGCACTGTGGCCATCTGTTGCAGCGGAGCTTTTCCGACTACTTCAGGCCCGGCATTATATGCTCTGGTTAGTCTAACATCACTTGATGTTTTCATCCAAGGAGAAGCCTTAAAGGCCATCTACAGGCTGAAACACATCGGGAACTGGAACGGCTCCTGTCTGGCATTGGAAAACAGAGAAGGCATGGACTTCGATCCAATGATTCTCTCCATTCCCCTTGACTCCATGCCATGAATAGTCGTACTTGAAAAGAGATACAGTGTAGGAGCCCGGCAAACACTGTTTTCGCTTTTCACGGATGGCTCAAGGACCGAGCATAGCTCCGGCTCTGGGGTCTACGTGGAGTCCAGCAGGACAAACCTGCACTTTGCTCTTGGAATGCATGCATTTGTGCTACAGTTCAAGAAGCGATGAACTTTGTTGTGTAAAACCGATGGAGAGGCATATCTATATGTGTCTGCAGCGACAGCCAAGCTGCGCTCATGGCCTTAGACATCCCCCCAACCACATCAGGGGTAGTCGAGTTCTTCAAAACCAGGCTGAACTATATAGTAGACATAATAGTCTGATGCTAACATGGGTCCAGGGACACGTGGGTATCTGAGGCCAACTTCTTTGGCTCCCTTCTGCGGCCATCAAAGCCACCGTTAGCAAATGGGTTACTACAACCCACAAGCAAGCTTGATAGGCTGAGAGAGGCCGCTGATGGACTAAACTGATGTTACCTGTCATGCCCGATCGACTGTGTGCATACGGCTGGTTGGATTGGTGACGGACCACTTTCTGCGGGCGAAGCACATGGAAAGGGTAGGAATCTCAGATAGTGCACCCTGCCCAGCTTGTGAAGAGGAGGATGAAACCGCGGACCACTTCCTATGCATCTGCACCGCCTTCGCTCGAATCAGGTTTGAGGTCTTTGGCACTGACGTGTCTTGAAACGACCATCTTGGCACCATAATATCTACTCAGATTTCTACGGAGATCGGGTAGATTTAAAGCAAATTAAAAGGGAATCCAAGTGTAGTACAATGGGCTTAATTAATGCTTGAGTGCTGCAACTAGCAAAGTTGTCCCGACAAAAAAAAAATATTCAAAAATTCAAATTTGTATAAATAAAGGAATTATTTGCACATATTTAAAAAATAATTTATAATGAATATATTTCATTTTTATTTATTTCAATGGCAATACCATAATTTTTGCTATGCGTATTTCGTTATTTTTTTATAATAAAACTTCAAAAGTTTGTTTTATTTCTCACATTTTGCCATTGACGTTGCAAGTTTTTAAGAGTGAAGATAAATAAGCTAACATCCAGTGATTTAAAGGAACTTATGGTCAAATATCCTTCCGAATGGGAAAGTGTACGTCAAATCGCGGAAATTTTGAAAAAAACCTATTCCGATAGTATTTGTACATTGAAAAAGAAGAAAAGGTGGGGGGCATTAGAATTCGTTTTAGAGGTATGGTTCCTTCGGCAAAGTTTCTTATTTTGATCCCTAGAATACGATTTTCACAGAGCAATGAGCGATTTTTAAATCGACCCGCCCTAGTACACACATACCTACATATGTCAGATAAACTAAGTATACATATCTCAACAAAAAAATGTCTTATTATCTCTTATAAAAGGTTCAGAATTCTCAAAAGTACAACTGTACGAGTATTCATTTCAAGGCTAGATTAATATTTATTTCTAAAAGCACTATGAGCCCACTTTGCGTATTGGTTTTGGCTGCTAGGTAAAATTGAAATTATTTAACAAATTGTGAATGTTTACTTTACTGTAATTCTTTTTGTATAAGGACCTTGGCTACTGGTACCTCACTGAAGTCCAGAGGAAGCATCTAATCAAATCAAATTTGACGACACATACTCAAAATGTCTCAACTTAATTGAGCGAGCCAAACGAATGCTGCAAAATCGACAGCGAGCAAGAGATTGGCATTACACTCGAGAAAAGCAGCCAAAATAGCCAGTGCATGTTGTGCATTCCGCAATATACGCATTCATTTCAAGGTATACTCAGATCTGAGCGAAGTAGACACAGCACAGGCAACTCAATTAACTGAAAATTCCTATGCTATTTCCTTAAACTCGTCTTAGTATTTAGTTGAGGGAGAAAATATACGAAACCAACTTGGAAACAAATGTCCTTGTAAATATTTTTTGTTTCCAAATTCATAAAAATATCAACTAATACTTTCCTATACTAATAAATACTTGTTAATAACAAGGAATCAAAATAATTCATATGCACGTATTTCATACAAATAAAAAATATTAAACTAAAAATCGAAAGTTCAGTTTTTCTTAACAAATAATTGGTGCGTAGACTTCTGTTAGGTGTTCGGCCGATCTCCTCCTCCTATTTGTGGTGTGGGTCTTGATGTTGTTCCATAAATGGTGGGACCTACAGGAGGAGCTTTTCCATGGAAGAAATACATTCGGAGGTTTGCCATTCTATGCAGCCGCTAATAGAAAGCACATTTCCTATCATTTAGTGTTTCATGCACGAAAATTCGAAGCTCCGCACTCCCGAATGCTAGTTACACACCAACTCATTTACTCGTACTACACTAAGAATGCTTATAATTAAATATTATATTAAAAAAAGAAAATCATTTGTAAAAATTGGTATACAAAAAGAATCACAGTTACTTTTCCAACTGATGTGACATAAATTTCTGCATAACTAAATTGTGCTTTTCATCTCCTTTATTTGTTATTTTTCAGCCTTTCCATTTCTTTAAAATACCTCTTGCGGAGAGCGTATAGTCTACCAAACCCCTATCTTTTTAACCTTTGAATCTTCCACAGCATGTTTAATCGTGCCACACAACAAGCGTTTCGCAAAAGTTTCAGAAGGAAAAGGTTTTTGACATCTTAATTAATTCCATTAAATAGCCTATAGCTTCCAAGCATTTCGGCTATTTCACGTATAGAAAACAAATATGCCACATTCTATTTAAATGAATTGTGTTAGTCCCTGAAAATTAAAACAGGTGATATTATCAAATGCAAAGGAAATTGCTGTAAGCAATACTAACGAAGAAAAATTTAATTTGTAAATGCACCATAGACACATGTCTAGATCTCTCATCAGACCACTCACCTTTGCTGTTAACAATAAACTCTTGTTTTCAAAAAAAGGAAATGACACCAAAGCTACACAATAAAATGACAAATTGGGAATACTTTAAAGAACTAGTCGAGGATACACTGTGCCTAAATATTCCACTAAAATCCAACTCTGATCTGTACACGACCGTTGAGATTTTCAACAACTGCATTCAAAGAGCTGCGTGGACCGCTATGCCGGAAATTAAGCACATTAACGATCGCGTCAAAATATTAATATCAGAAAAACGCAAGGTTCGGCGCATATGGCAAAGCACCAGAAACAAGAACGACAAAAAAAACTAAATAAGCTCACAAAACAATTAAAAAACACTATAGAGACGCAAAAAACTCAGAACTGCATGAATACTTATCTAACTTGTCACCTACGAAGCTACTGACTACTCACTCTGGAAGGCAACGAAAAAGATCTCACAACCAACGCCTCACAACGCAGCGATAAAAACGTGTAATGGAGATTGGGCAAAAACTGATAAACAAGAAGCAATAGAGTTTGCCAAACATCTATCAAATGTTTTCCAACCATTTCCGAGTCAAAGTGCGGAGGTAGACTCAGAAGTTAACGAATTTCTCTCAGCTCCGTTTCAAATGGATTTTCCGACTGCACGATATACCTGGAAATAAGTTAAATACGCAGCAACCAAAACTCTTAAAACCAAAGAGGCGCCAGGTTACGATATAATAACTAGTAAGGTTTTAAAAGAACTGCCCAAATGTGGATACAAATTCCTCACCATTATATTTAACGCGATGATCAAACAAGAGTATTTCCCAACTCAGTGGAAAGTTGCTGAAATCATCCTTACACAAAAGCCAGGGAAGACCCCAAGCGTGATATCTAATTACAGGCCAATAAGTCTATTGCCTGTTGCCTCCAAGCTCTTCGAAAAGCTGCTTTTAAAAAGGATAAATCCAATAATTGCGCAAAGAAATCTCATTCCAGCCCACCAATTTGGTTTTCGCAAGTATCACTCCACCATAGAGCAAGTTAATTGTGTGTATGATTTCGCTAGACAAGCACTTGAGAGGAGGCAATACTGTACAGCGGCATTTTTAGATATAACGCAAGCCTTCGATAAAGTCTGGCATGAAGGTCTGCTATACAAGCTTAAGCAGGGCTTATCGCACAACTGTTATATGCTCATAAAATCATACTTGCAAAATAGACATTTTCTTGTTAAAGTAAACAACGAAACTAACCTTCACGCAATCGGAGCAGGTGTACCACAAGGAAGTGTTCTAGGCCCCGTTTTGTATACTTTGTTCACGGCAGATCTTCCACTATCAAAGAACACATATACAGCCACGTATGCAGATGATACTGTCGTCATGGCCAGGAGTACCCTTCCCTCAATTGCTTCTGATTACCTACAAGAAAACCTTAACAGTGTTAGCGACTGGATGAAAAAATGGCGCATAAAAGCTAGCGAAAGCAAATTGGCGCAGATAACTGTCACTCTTCGAAAAGGCTCATGTCCTGCCGTATCTCTTAACAGCGTTCCAATACCACAAACAGATAATGCCAAATATTTAGGTATTCTATTAGACCGGCGTCTTACTTGGCGATCGCATATATTTTTAAAGCGAAAGCAACTTGGATTGAAATTGCGATCACTACACTGGTTAATCGGCTACAATTCAGCACTTACACTAGACAATAAGGTGCTTATCTACAAATCTATTCTATGGTTTGTACGAAACGAGATATTGCACCGTGACCTAAAAGTTACGACAGTTTTCGAAGAAATAAACAACCTCAGCCAGAGATACAACAACCGACTTGCCACTCATCCGAATAACCGAGGAAATAACCTCTCCAAGATAAGCTACTCCTCAAGATTAAAAAAATGTCAGCCTAACGATTTAATGCAAAGATTTAAAACGTAATATATAGTACGTAAATGCAAAAGTTGTAAAATTGTAACTATAATATATGTATATGTTGTATGATGTTCATTGTTATGTAACGCATTCCACTTTGAATTCTTACTCTAAGCTATTCTTCTTTAAATTGTAGGTAAAAATAGTACTTATTGTTATTGTTATGACAGATTGTATGGATTAAATCGAGTTCGAAAAAACAAAAAAAAGGCTATGCAAGCTCTCTTCCATCAGTAGAACGGCAACACGTTGAATAAGTCCGGTGCCGTAATGGAGAAAGTGTTAGCATTAACCTAGGAATTTCGCCTTCACCCAGAATATTTTGGTGAATATTTCTTCTTCCCAAATATAAGGAAAATGGCAAAAGAATTGGGTCGAACCCAGAGATCAGCTTATTGACTTAAAAGGAGACTAAAGTTTTATATTAAATTTTACATTATATAAAAAATTTATTTTTTAAAGAAATTAGGAGAAGGTAAGCTATTTGATAAAATGAGTAAAGTAGGGAACTACTGGCTTTGACAAGGATGTTTCTTTAGAAGATCTATATGTCATTTTAATGTTATTGATACAAAATTAGTGAACTAATTTTGAACAAGAATATGGAATTGTGTCACAAAAATCTCCTAATTGTAGGGTTATTTGAGCGTAGACCTCAGGAGGAAAAACTTCAGAATCCTACGTATTGGTTATTTCACGCTGAGTGCAATTTTATTCCTTTAATTCTATTGAAATACATACATACAGATTTATCTGAGGGAATTAAGATTAACAGCGAAATTAATTAAAGTGAATCTATTCAAGGTGGTGGCATTCGAACAAGAACAAGATTTTGTAAATTAGGCATGTCGAGGGAAAGAGAATAGAATAATGGAATGAACGGCAAATAGATAAAATTAGTTTGTCGCGCATTCACAACACAACAAAAACTTTCAGTCATTCCGTTTTACTGGCATTTCTACATTAAAGGTGAAATCAAGAAGAAGAAATAAACCACTCTAATCACGCCACCTTCTATAGATAGGCCTTGGTCTGAACTTTATTTGAAAGAATTCAGACTTATACTTATATTATATACAGGGTTGGCCATATTAAACTGACCCATGTGATTATTAAAAAAATATGGAAAAAGAAACATTTTTTTGTGTTTCATTGTGAAAAACATTTAATTTAGTTCAAGGAGATTCGTTTACATCACTTTTTGAATATGATATCGCGCAAGTGGTCGCCCTTAGCTCGTATAGCGTAATGTGCCCGTTTTTCGGCGTTTTCCATAGTTTTGGCCAGCGTCTCGGCCGATATGGCGGCTATTTCCCGTCGGATATTGGCCTTATGTGCGCCTAGTGTCTTTGGCTTGTTGACGTAAACCTTAGATTTCAAATTACAGTAAAAAGTTATAGGGTTACTCAATGGGTCAGTTTAATATGGCCAACCCTGTATACTTTCAATTATTTCCGATTTTTTAATCTGTCTGAAACACAGGCGTCTACATTATCCGTCATAAAGCCACAGATGCCTCTTTATAGTTTCACGTAAAACATATTTCGCCGACGCTTACTATGAAAATCTACAATCTTGTTTACATTCGTTCATGTTATTAAGGTAAGTTAGACCGAAATATCAACGATATTACAAAATACAGCGGTTGGCTAAGGATTGCTTTAAAGTTTACAACTGCAAGTGGCTAGCATTTGGTCAACAGTTTCAACACCTCCTTTAGTTTGTTAAAGCACTAAGTTATTACTCGTACCTGCTATTTCTTGCTGTATTGCGGTCTACATATTTAATACGTTCTCTCTATGTAAGTAACTAATTAAAGTATGGTAGTATTTCCAGTAAATCCCAAAGGTAAGCTGAGCTCGGGCAGAAAGTGGGGGAAATCTTTAGTATAATGTATATCGCTTTGAAAAAAAAGGTTAAAAGGTAGAGGGGTGTATCCCTATCTTAAAACTGAAAACCGAACCTGCCGGAGGCTTAAACTAAACTAAAACTTCTCTAATTTAGCGAAAAGTTGGTGTTGCCATACGCCTGAAATAAAAAGAAGTTCGTATGCAGGGATGTTCAGTGGAAGGTTGATTGTAAAACTGCAGTATTTTTTGCTGTAATTTAAAGTTGAGAAATATTTTTGTAAATACACAACTCATTTAAACTTAAAAACAATGATATTAAGCGTATCACAAAAAATAATAAAGTAATCAAAATTAAATTAAATTAATTAACACAAAAAAATAAGCCTCATCAGTCCAACTCCGGCTACGCAATCCACATTATTTTTGCGTAGAACTCCTTTCCGCGTTAAAACCATTGTACGCAAAATTAAAACATCATATGCGTGTATGTAGTAAGGAGGCACAATAACCCCCATCCCCATCATTAAGACTAAACTTAAATACTTAATTTTTGTTCATATTTTTGTTTCATTTGCATGCTTCCGGCAACACCATACAGTTGTTATTCCAATCTTCTTCTTATTCGCGTTTAAAATTGGAAAGTGATTGCATGGACAAATGAATTTGCATTTAATTTTAATAGAAATAATTCGAATATAAGCATAAAAATCAGTAAAAACACGTGTGTAGTGTATATTTGGTGAATTTTAGTGAAGTGTTAAAAAATATATAGTGTAATGTGGCAAATTGTAGTGAAGTTCCAAAGGGCATTTTGAAGGCAAATAATTATGAAATTTTTATTTCCCGAATAATTTGGAGTTATAAAGAGTGTTCCTTAACACCTCACTAACATCTCCACCAAGTTTCATTAATAAATACATAATAGTTTGCCAAAAATTGCCTAATATACATTATTCTAAATTCCAGCCGAAAGTGGCCCTAAATATAGAATTATGGAGTATTTTTTTCAGGACCAGAACATATCTTCCAGCAGTATCATTTTTATGTTTATTTGTTACTTGAATCAAAATATGAGTCAAAAAATGCAAGCCCCTACACATGAGTTATTCCTGCAGAAAGGCACTATTCTCTCAATTCGCTTTTCAACTCTTATATTAATGTTTTTGTTGTCTTTAATTTGTAAAGCGATATATGTACAGTATGAACTCAGGAAAAAAAATTAACAAAAACTTTGATAACTGCACGCTTGTATGAGTGAGAAAGTTTACTTTTTAAAAGAAATTTATTCTTACGCATGCCCGTTATTTGTACTTTTTTATTACTAAGGTTTTTATAAAAGCATTCAAGATAAAAAGCGATTACCAAGCTACGCTGAGTTTCTTTTCCAATTTATGCTTACAATAAAGTTTTCTATAAAACTTTGTAGTGTGAGAAATGTACTCGCTGGCTTACCATTACCTGCTTAGTGTCAGCTTATTGAAAACAAAAAAAAAACAAGAAATTCAAGGTTAAATTGTATTTCATGCCAGCGATTATCACAAATTCATATGCAGGCACTGACCAGCTTTTTCCTTATAAAAATTAGAATTAGGCGATCGTATATGGAAGTAGTACTCACATATTAGTATTGTGATGTGGAGGTTAATAAGCTCTTATCCAATTGAATAATTTAAAAAATACTGTTTTCTTTAGCGAGATTTTTTAGACAAATAAGTATCTTATGCTTGGATGACGGAATCCTATAAACCGAATCAAAGTCAACACAAATTCTTCATTTGATTAGATCGAAATTCATTATATGTCGCGGAGTGCGTCAAAGGGTCAAAGGAACTGGTAATACAGTCAAAATAATAAAAGTCACCCCAGATTGTTGTAAATGGTGGAGTATTTTTATGACTAAAATTGTGACCGTTTCACTGCACTCATACTCGTGCGAGTATATACAACTACGCAAGCAAGTCAAACATACATATACATATTATACATATATACATACATGAAGGCAAAAGTAAATTCACTATATTAAGTACACACAGTACGATAATTTGAATAAAAAAATATTTTAAGTTTTTGCAGTCAAATTGCCTGAGTTGTAACCGAGTAGGGTTCAATGCTCGGTCAGGACATGGAACAAGTAAGGATGAACATTTTTTAATAGTAGTGTCTTCTCACCGCATAAAGGCAAATCTCTGAAAGCATCTGGCGTTCGGTAGGAAGATAAAGAGTGGTTGCCTCAATTCTTTGACGCACAACACATTATAGGAGAATCTCAACCATATATGTAGATATATACTTGTATATACGAATAAACTGAGCTTAAAGATCCGAGGAATTTTAAGATTACAAATAAAACAAAATTTTTAAGTAACAAAAGTACAGTACAAAAAACAAAAATACCTGTCTACATATTTTCTTTGGTTTCTGCCGGTGACTATTCCATGCTTATAACCTATTATTAAAACAAAATTTTAAGCAGCATTTTAGTGCGAATTATATTTATGAATGGGTTTGCCATATACTGAAGTGATTTTTGATCGCAAACACCGATGGTGGCATAGTACTGCTTATGGTGATAAGCGCGACACAATATGGTATTCTTTTAACATTCCGTATAAAACGCTATGCTCGGTGTCACCTCCACACCACCACCATCATCTTGCACCAACATACGATACATACAAATGTATCGCATAAGGGTGCGCAAGGGCACCAAACTGAAATAACAATTTATGTGAGCGGGGGTGCATCAAAAACTAATATAAATTTTTAAATATAAAATTGTTTGTCTAAAATAACACTACACTTATTAAATATTTTTTGTTGTCTTACTGAATAAGTTAACGTAATATAAATTTAAAGTTTTTCATGATCATAGATATACGAGTATATGTGCTTATGTCGGATACATACACATACAGGTATATCGAGCGCCTTAGTGGAGCTGGTTTGTGTGAGATGACAATTCGCTTGATTCCTGGTTTTATGTCAAAATGTTAAATGAAAACTTTTATTAATATATCCATAGGTGCTATTTGGTCATCCTCGTCAGGTAATGTAAATTTTTCGGCGCTTTGCTGGCATGAAAAGGCTTTCCAAAACCCCTACTGCCTTTTTTTGTGCACTATAAAAGTGACTTAATACTATTTCCACTACTAGAACCATACCGAACATTACACTGTGAACATTAGCGGTCATTGTCTGGGAGCATAATGACTCCAACCCAGGAAAGACTTAGAACCATGTAGTAAAACCACAAAATTCTTTTCCATTTAATGGTGCATAAAAAGTTGTTGTAAATATACTTCTATTTTCTGTGCACTTATAGATTCTCCAATATGTAAAAAGATTTTGTCCTAGAAAGCCTCAAGTGAAATTGTATGGGAAATAAATTGTTTTCTAGAACATTTTAATACTTTAGTGACTTTCAAAATGTCTTTGTAAAAAGGCGCCGAAACAACTCTTTCATGAGAAATGTTGTCTTAAAATGTTCTACAAAATTATTCCTCGTAATATATTCGTTCTCCTTAACTGTTGTTCTCTAAAATATGTATTTTGACTAATTTCTCATTTATTCTAAAAGCATTTGGGCCAATTATTGTAAACTTTAAATGGACATAGCAAACAAATTTCGCCAAAGTATGCAAAGTGATTTTGAGGCTTAACTGTATGGATCTAAAAATTCGGTTTCACAATGTTACCAATATATTTTAAACAGCTTGGCTCAAGTTTTCGCGGGGGAAATACAAAATTTACAAAAGTGGCTACTTCAGGTAGATAATTCTCTCTAATTTCTATACGTTACTTGTATTTGAAGTTGTTTTACTTTCGTAGTTATTGAATTTCAAGAATTAAACTTTTAATACTTTAGGAATGTGTTTCGCAACAATAAATTTGTATAATAAAAACAAGTTTTACTGAAAATATTTCTAATTATTTTTAAATTATTTAAAAATAAGTGAATCATAATTCCGAGTTCAACCTTTATTACTAGTATTTCTTATTGTAAATCCCATTGTGCCATATCCTTAAAAGTTCTCGTATTATATTATTGTTAATATTTTGAGCCGAAAGCCCAGGCAGCTAGTGCTCCTTTTATTGTAAAATAATAATTTATTGTTATTTTTCATATATTAAATAAATAAATAAATATTATTGTTATATATGGAATACAGCTCTTGGGCTGCACCAGTGAAAGCAACAAAAACATCATTCAACGATTCCGAAATAAAGCTTTACGCGACATCGTTAGATCGCCGTGGTACATTCGTAATTGCAATCTACATAAGGATCTTAATATAGACACCATTACGGATATCATAAAAAAATTCGCAAATAAACATAAAGAGAGACTTCAGCAGCACATCAATGATGAAGCAGCCAAACTACTTGTAACTGATGACCTCACGAGAAGATTAAAAAGGACGAAACCGCATGATCTCTTTTCATAAAATTTTGTCTTTACTTGAGATGTTTTAATTTAATTAAATATATGTATGTAAAATGAATTGCTTATTAGTTTTGTTAACAAGATTGCAATAGTAATAAAATAAAAACAAAAAATATAAGGAAAACGGTCTTAGTAATAAAGGAATTTTTGAGCAATTCCATTATTGCCGAAACTTTAAATGAATCAAATCAGATGCATTTTTTAAATACACATTTTTATAAATAAAATATTCAGGTTAATTATAAACTAACTGTGTGATTTGTCATTTTTTAAGAGAAAAATTGACGCCCCTTTCGAAGTAAACAGTTCATCCACTTTTTGATCCACCCTATAGCTGTTTTATTGAACTGAATACAAATTTACATACATAGTTACACGAGTAAGTGAACACATCTATCCTCCCTGCATAGGTAAGTAAGTATGTGTACTCTTGTGCATGTATCTTTTCACAAATCATTTGGCTGTGTGCGACGCGATCTCTGCCATTGCTCCGCCACCTCAAACAGAGAATACAACTTTTATTACCCTGAAAAGGTTTTTTGTTTCCTTTTATTAATATCTTTCGATATTTTCTTTTAAGTTTTCTTTTTATTCTTCAATGGCTTGCGCGTTTCCTTTTCCCATTCTCAGTTGTCTCGTTCGATTTCGCGTTTTCTCTTTGATGCCTGTGCCTGTATATAGTTGTTGGTGTTCATTGCATTTTATATGGACGAAGTTTAATGGAAAGAGCGACTGACTTCCTCGCTGCTGCCTTCAACTTCAATGTCGCCTGCGCCAGCTCACCCCAATGGTAGTTCGGTGAGTTGGTTGTTCGTTGAATGGTTGGTTACTTATTTTTATTTTTTTGATAGTGTATTCCGCAGTATGACATTTTTGTGTTGAGCACAGTATGAGTAAGAATACCCTCTACCAAAGAAGCGAAATTCGAAAGCGAAGAACACAAAGAAACGAATAAACACTCTAACATGCAATATTATGAGAGCACGGCAAAGAGCACTGTCGGCGACATCGAAAGAAGACGCCATCAGCCGCCATCAGCCATCATCATACCACCAACGTTAGCGTCATCGTTTTCAACCTGGTCTACATCTTTTTCGTGTCCAAAATTGTGGTTGCAGCTGTAGTGCGTTGTGTAAAGTGATTTGAGCGAAATTTTGTCTTGTGTCTGCTTATCAGTCAACAGCTGGTGATTATGGCTTTGATTTGGTTGGTGTCTACCTAAAGGTTTATAATTTCTGATTGTCCAGCCAAGGGACGTGCTTAGTTAATTAGATTCGGGAATCAGAAATCATACCCCGGCCTCTGGTGACAGTATCACTGTGTATGGCGATATGCATTAAGAGGAACGAACTCGTTCTTAAACACCCTACAACGAAGGCGTAAGTTGAATGCTCGTGCAAACGTTTGCGTTTTTTTACTGTCGCTGATGCTTTCGTTTTCCTTTTTTATTCGCGTTTGTCGATTCTCATTCGTCGTATTCGTGCGCATTATCGTTTTGTATCTTGTTTCGGCAACTATGATGCCACCACCACTGCCATGTTCCACATAACATCATGACTGGTGCTCGACCCTTCACTGCTGCCGCCGCGTGTTCGCGTCAACATTTGTATATGAGGCGATGTGCTTCATAGCAAAAGAACTTGAAGAAAGAGCATTGCCATCGAGAAATTCGTTTTCTGGACACTTTTCACCGATGACATGTGTGTGAATGAGTCCTGTCGCCGTCGCTGATTTTGCCGTTGCGTCCTCGGCTGCTGAGCTCGGGTCCGTTTGATGATATCTGCGCCTTGGAAAAGCCAATGCTATCAAGCCACACGCAAACAATGACCTGAACTCTAGTGAACTCAACCGATTTGAGTGGTCGCGCTCTGCTTTGGACGTGGCGATAATACGCAATCATTCCAACACATGATTTTGTGAAAATTTAAATTAAACAAAAAAAAAAAAAAATTGAAAAGAGTGATTCATAAGTGCTTCTGAACAAATTCAAAGAAAATTGCTAATGAATCCACGTAACTGCCTGTTGCAATTTTTTATCACTTTGGTGCCATATTTTATCTGCCGGCTACGGATTTGATAAGCAAGTTGTAATCATCTACGAATATTTGTCAGCCAATTGCCAATTTCAAGTAAACAAAGGGAAAGTACCAATCAAATCCATAACCAAAAATGTTTAAAATATTTGAATGTGAACACCGAGAGTACGCGATAATTCATTTTTTGTTTGTTTGTTTTGACTGTTTGAAGGTTTGCGGCCTTACAATGACCGAATACGCTGCTCAATACAACGAGACTAAAAAAAGAAATCAAGGAAAAATGAAATATAAATAAATAACATTGTAAAAACAGAGCAGCACCGGAGAATCCCTGCTTCGTTCTAATTGGCAAAGTAAGAATCCGTGCGGTATTATGTATGTCTTGACTTGCCCGATACCTGAGTGTATTTCCAACTAATTTGATGTATTATTTCAATTGTGTCTGTGTTGTGACTTTGATACTATTACGTAGACGTTTTTTGTTATATGTAATTAACTGGTTGTATATGTGAAAAATTACGTGAAAATATCACAGGCAACCAAAAACAAATGTGGCAATTTACGATTTGAGTTTCACCTTACCTTGAACTTTCGTATTCAAACTTTATTTACTTTGTACACGCTTTGATAATTTTAGGCGGCAAAGACTAAACATGTAGATAATGTGGAGCAAGAAAAGTGAGAAAATACGTCTTTATGTTTGACATGTTCGAAATGATATTTACCGAAATGAGTTTCAACAAAACGCTTGGTAGCAGGTGAGTTGCACAAATACATTTATATACAATAGCACACAGACATTCATTGAATTTGCAAAACTGTGCACCTGATGCTAAGAACTTTGGATTGTTCGTACAATTTGGATAATTAATATTTGCAAATTGCTTATAGGCTGAGTGCAAACCCGTGATACGCTACCTGAAAATGTTTCAATTACTCAACACTGCTCAAAGGTGTTGTATAAAAAGGTTTATTTATTTTGTAGAATAATTTTAAGGAAGGAGCTCGCTAAGTTTGAAATCATGTGCATGTATATGTTCACACATATATATAAATGCACAAAAAAGTATAAAACTGCGAGGGAAATCCGTCCATTCGTGCACACAATTATTGATGTGCAAATTTCTTTGACCTAAAGGCGATTGACATATTAAATGCACATTTTAAAAATTTCCAAAAATGAAATAATACAAATGTAGTTAATATTAAATTCTGGTATGCCTATTTTGAAATAAACATAATTGAAAAACTATTACACGAACTTCATTTTGTGTAATTTTCATATGAAAGGTTAAAGAACCATGTAGAAGATATGTATTTTGATTTCTACCCGTCCGTCCGACTTAGCATTCTCGAATCATTAAACTATAAAAAATAATGCTTTTATGACTACGACTATGGCTCTCATAGTCTGGAGGCACACAAGTATTCAGTGGAACGATGTTGGTTATTGGACGTTATTTTGAGTGCAATGCAAATCTGAATGGCCTTTTAATAATAATCAATTTGGGGAAGCAAATGCGTAGGAAAAACTATAGGTTGTTCCCATTTATTTTATATTGCCACTTATTGTAATAAATATGGTATATTCATATGAAATGTTTTAATAACCCTCAGAAATATTATTTTCCCCAAAAGGGAATAGCTATAATAATTTTCCGACTAATGGGTGTGATTTAAGACGAGCAAGTCCGTTAGCAATGACTGAGCTATTGCAGTAAATTGTTTGCCGTGCTATACCAAATGAAGCCGGCGGCCGCCATAGCTGAATGGATTGGTGCGTGACTACCATTCAGAATTCAGAGAGAACGTAGGTTTGAATCTCGGTGAAAGACCAAAATGAAGAAAAAGGTTTTTTAAATTAATATCGGTCGCCCCTCGGAAGGCAATGGCAAACCTCCGAGTGTATTTCTGCCATGAAAAAGCTACTCATAAAAACATTTGAAGTTCTGAGTCGGCTTGAAACTGTAGATCCCTCCATTTGTGGAACAACATCAAGGTGCACGCCACAAATAGGAGGAGGAGCTCTATCAAATATCTAACAGAATTGTACGCGCCAATTATTTATTTATTTTTATACCAAATGAAGCCACTTAATACGAGATGCCTTCATAGAATTTTTACCCATAGAATGAGACACTAATATTTAGGCTTATTCGAGTAATAAGTTACATATATGTATATGTTTTTCCAAACACGCTTTTCGTTTTTATATTACAGCAAACGAATAGTCGACTACTCCACAGTGTTACTTAAGGGTACCCGGTGGTCTAGAGCACGAAAATTTCACCTATTTTCACGACTTTTTTTTTGCCAGTAAAATTAAAAAAAAAACGATGTTTCAACTTTTCGGGCTATTAGTACGTTTATTGAGCGTACAAAAAATTTTTTTTTTTACTTTTGAAATAATATTTATTATTATAAAAATGCCACTGAAGATGACCCTCTCGAAAAATCGAACCCGGACGGCATAGATGATTTCAAGACTTCTACTCATCGAAAAAATGAAAAATTGACAAAATAGCGCACTTTTGAAAAAAAGTTCGTAAAATCGGCTTTTTTTCACTAGTTTTTTAGTTTAAAAAATAGGAAATTATTTAAATAAAATTCTGATTCTAGTTCCGACGATAGCGATACATATTGTGAACAACATATCCAAATTTCAAGTGATTCGGTTGAATAGTTTTTTTGTTTTCATCCCCGCCGTGCCGAAAAAAGTCGTTTCGAAATAAATGAGTTTAAAATTTGAGGTACAGGAGCGCGCGGACGGCTCTCTACCTAGTTAATGGGCTGTAGAAGCTATAACATTGAGAATTTCCACATCAAAGTTTCATAGTATATTCTTAAGATACTAAATATCGAAAAAACAAAAAATCGATTTTTTTTTAATTCTAGACCACCGGGTACCCTTAAATAGTTTTTCTGAAGCAAACGTTGGAAGTAAGGAGTGATATATTTCAGCGATATCAGAAACAAAAAATATATATAGGCTCTTCAAGAGCTAATAAAATCCAATTGTAAAAAAAATCTTCTAAAATTAAAAATAGAAGGCCGCCGTGCTCAATATGTTTGCAGAATGATATGACGCTTGATCTCGCTTAATATGTTGTATTTTTTTCAAATAATTTTTTATATTGATACTTTATCTGTTGGTTACTTCTAAGCTCTAGGGCAAAAACGCCACTAAAATAAAACTCTCTACATCACTACACCGTATGTCACCAAGTAAAAGCTTATCTTCACTCACTTTCCATTTTTAATTATTGCCAAATATGTAAAATTTCGTAAAGATCAGAGGATAATGTAATTTTTGGTGCTATATAAACAATTGCTTACATCCTTTACAGTTGAGTGAGAAAATATTGCTTAAGGTCGGAAGAAAGCTTTACAAATTTTAATTGCAAAAACGATTATATTTCTCTTATGTTGCAGATGATGATATATATGTGTATGTGAAATATCCTACATGGATTGGAAACGAGAATACTAAAAACTGCGAGTTTATAAAAACTAGAAGCACTCGAAAAGCGGTGTTCCCACGGCAGTAACAGAAGAAATAATAAGACCAAAAATTCCATAACTTTACACATTATCCTAAAGGATTGAATTGAAAATTATTGGATTACATTGAGCCAAGTTCATTAGAATTTTTGCTTCGTGGGCTTTAGGCCCGCTGCTTACAAAACCGAAGGCACTTTTTCAAAATTTAAAATGGCGTATCTAAATTAGCGGAAATCTTATAACTTGACCAAATCATTCTATAAAGCCCATGCGTGCCCATAATCATAAATTTTGACATTTCAATCAGCAATGCTTTGATAAAACAAATCTGTACTGATATATTGCACCATTTTCGTAATAATTATTCAATCTTAAGAGTGGAGTGGCACATAAATTCAGTTAAAATTATGCTTATAATGCTTCTAGTGTTCATTTGTTGTAACAAGAAATACATAAATAGATTCTGCACCAATATAAGTGAATCATGAATAGTGGAATGCTGTGCAACTAATGAATGAATGAAAACGTGCCCGCCCATTTTGAATTGAGATCTTTGATAAGTATTTAATATACGGACCCACAATGACAACTTTCAATTAAGTAGCTGACAAATGAGGGAAAGTGACCATTCTTCTGCAAAGTCTTAACGAAGATTTTGAAAATACCCAGTTTTAAATTTAAAGGTGGCGGTATCCTTTTCGGTTTATCGAAATGTCGCTCATATTCAATATTTATTTAACATTGTCTTAACCAAACGGCGAATTTCATTACTTCTGGCCAATCTTTCCGAAAATAATGATCTATAGGCACGTGTCTGTCTCATTTGTACAAAAAGCAGGAATATACAGGGTTTGATTGAAAAGTAATGAGCCTTTTCGCGCGGAGCGTCCGGCAAGCGATCAATCAAAGGGGGGTTCCGGTGCTTCCCCACCCTCCCTACAGCCCAGACCTGTTCCCTCCGGACTTCTTCTTGTTCCCGAGCCTGAAAAGAAAGCTGAAGGGGAGGCGTTTGGACTCCATCGAGGCGATCCAAAAAACTGTGACAGCCGAATTGAACGCGATTCCGGCGGTTGAGTTTAAAACAGGTTTCCTGCAGTGGAAGGACCGCTACCAGCGGTGTATTCAGGCTCAAGGGTCCTATTTTGAAGAATATTAGTTGTATAAGCCAAAAGGTTTAATAAAACTGCTTAAAAAAATAAGGCTCATTACTTTTCAAATAAACCCGGTACTTAGCATAACCCTTCAGTCATTTTGCCTATCGTTGCGAAATCAGGGAGTCGAAAGCCTCAGTTTTTGCCGCTTTGTTTATTTATAGTTTATTTAATCATTTTATCGTGTTTTAAGCTTTCACATATAAATACCGCATGCTGGAATACATAGTTTTATGCTGCACTCCTGTAAAAAAACTGCCCTTAAACTCAGTGCACTACTGTTAATTAAACGGTGCCATTCACAGAGAGGATACGTTTTATAAAACTCCTTGAAGAAACCGTTTATGTCAGTCAGCTTTGACTTTTCTTTGTTATCCCTGAATCCCTTATCGACTCATTCAGTTTTTCCGTGTAGAGGCTTCTCAACATTTCTTCAAAGTCAGTTCCATCCAATTCACTAGATTCATGGTCCAAGACATCCGATTTGCTTTACTAAATATAGTCAAATAAAAATCAGTCAATTTCGTGTCTAATTTAAAGATAAGCACAAAAAAATACTTACACTTATGCTAGTTATGCAAATACTTAAGTTTATTCTTCAAGTTGCATAGGACGTTCGGCGTCCATGGTTCGCCAATGTTTCGCGGAACAAATTAAGAATATAAATGTAACGCATTTGCCAAGGTTTTAGTAAGATTGCGTGCCGGCTTAAAAAGATGCAGGCCCTGCTTAATAGAACATTTGAAAAAACGTTTTTGTTCAGTAAATCGATAATTTCTTTAATTCAAATCGCGTTTTTAATGGTTCAATTATGTATAATATATATCTCTTATTTACAGGGTGCGCCATCTTTTATGTTAGTATGTAAACGCTGAATAACTTTGCCATTTACCAACCGATCGACTTCAACATACATGTTTTCGATATGTCAATTCAGTACAACTTCAACCGAAACCCGAAATGCTTGACAAGGAAAAAAGATCGTAGTTTGTGATTGCTAATAAAGGTCGTCACTTGATTGATATTGTATTCAAAAAATAGTTTTAATAAATTGTAAATAACCAAACAAACTGAAAATACCTCACTTATACAAATCAACTGTTTTTTTTTCAAAGTTATTCAATGTTTTCATACCGACATTAAACGACATACGACCCTGTATTTATTATGATTTATTCAAGAAAAGTTGGACTAATTCAATAAAAGAATAATATTGGAGCAAACCTTTTAAATAGAACTTCATGAAGGGTGTTTCAAAAGAAGAGTCTAGATGTTGTTTTAAAATAACACATGCAAAAATTTAGATTCTTTCACATTTTACTATTTTTATTAAAAATACGGGTCTTTAAAATGATGTGTGAAAAATGGAATCATTTAAATGTCCACGATCAGCACGTCTACAGGATTCATGAATGCCTAGTTGTTGAGAAAGTCGAGATATCGATTTTCAAGGTTTTGCAGCACCACTTTGC
Organism: Anastrepha obliqua; assembly: GCF_027943255.1. NCBI lineage: Eukaryota > Metazoa > Arthropoda > Insecta > Diptera > Tephritidae > Anastrepha > Anastrepha obliqua. The sequence goes on from NC_072892.1 coordinate 77,763,731, forward strand.
GCTACAGCCCAAACGATTGTCCAGTTTTCGCTATGTCAGTCCTTTTTCTATGCTTAGAAGAACCAGTTTCTTCAAATTCTTTTACCAACCTTTGAATTGTCTACTCATTCGGGCGACTATTTCTACCAAAAAATATCACGAATGTTATTCTTACAGATCGACCACTTGCGTAATAAGTTTGAACAGTTTTGGGACTTTGTTCTAACGTGTAAAATCTGTTTACTTGATAAAATCGGCAGAAAATCGCCGAACACGCAAAACACTTGTCTTATTTATACCTCTCACAAACAAACTAAACATTCTAATTTGCTAAAACCGTGAACTTTTATTCGAGACCAGTGTACCAATGTAAAAAATAAGAATAATAATCAAAAGTCAAATACACGTAGCTCGCGAAATTTGAAAACTTCACCTTATTTTTTGAACAAACCTCGTATATAAAAGTTCAGTGTAAAAGTATGTAGGCTTACTCTCTTTATCTCTATATCTCTTATAACAGCTTAATTTTTTATCTGGCTGAAGACTCACGGTACAAAACAAGGAGAATTTTATGTTTCGTAAAAATATAAATTAAAAAAATAAGGTAAATGCTTAAAAATAGTAAAATGTGCGACAACATACTATCAATGATGGGCGAGTTAAGGCTACGAGATACAAGCTGGCTCCTAACTCTGAGCCTTTATCTAGTCTAGGTCCTTATTGGGAAGGATAAAATGAGAACTGGATAGCGAAGCGAATGGGTCTGGTGTTGAACGAGGACAAAACGAAGTACCTCTTGCCATCAACCAAACAGTAGGTGTATTCTCGTATCAGCCCCCACATCACTCTTGATAGTTATGATTTCGAGGTTGCAAGGGACTTCGTTTATTAGGAACCATCACTAATACCGATAACAATGTCCGCCTTGAAATCCAACGGAGAATCTCTCTAGCCAACAAGTACTACTTTAGACATTTGAGTAGTAAATTCCTCTATTGACGAACAAAACTAACACTTTATAAGGCTCTCATCATGCGCGTCTTATCGTATGGCGCAGAAACATGGGCGATGACAATATCGGATGATACCTCCCTTGAATTGTTTGCGATAAAAATTTTGCCGAAAATTTTTGGATCTATGCACTTTGGCGACGGCAAACATCGAAGGCGATAGAACAATGAGCTGTATGAACTTTACGATGATATAAAAGCTCCGGCTCTGAAAGTATTCGATGCGGTACCAACTGGTGATAGCAGAGAAAGAGAAAGTCCTCCTCTGCATTGGATAGATTGGGTGGAGATAGACTTGGCTTCGTTTGGTGCGTCAATCTATATGAAGAAGAAGATGGCAATTTGTCAAAGTTGTTGCCTTGTATTGTCGATCATAAATGGTCGCCGTAGCCGAATGGGTTGTTGGATAACTAGCATTCGGTTTCCGTAGTACGGAAAGAAAACTTTTTTTGTACCAGCGGTTACCCCTTGACAGGCAATGCCAAATCTCCGAGTGTGTTTCTGCTATGAAAAAACTCCTCTTAAAAACCATTTGCCGTTCGGAGTCGGTTTAATCAGTAGGTCTCTCCATTTGTGGAACAACATCAAGACGGCCAAACATCCAACAGGAGTGAACGCGTCAATTATTTATTTTATTTCAATTACCTTAATGTATGCGGAAATGTGCTCCAAATTTGACTTTTACGAAATTCTACAAATAATTCATTGATAATAATATATGAGTATTTTATTTAACAATTTTCAAGAAAAGTAAATTTGTTTGTATGTTGATATGATTTATGACGACAACAAGCGCCAATTTCCAGTCGTCTTTCAGAGCAAAACGAACTATAACCTGTGCTTACTAAAAAGACAAAAGGTAAGAACTTCAGGCTCAAATGAAATGGCACAAAACTACGCCACTCGCAATGCATAATTATTTCACGGACTACCTGCTAAAACAAAATATTCTTATTTATGGCACTACCCGTCCAATAACGTGCTCACTGTGGCATTTATAAATATTTTGGCTTCAGTCTGGAATTAACCGCACGACAAGGCATCGACAAGGCGCGAAACGGCGAGAAACATGCTAAGAGCAAAACATAAGTTGACGTATTGATTGTCAGACAAACAGCCAAAGAGTTAAAACAATTTACGAAAATCTTCTTTGAAAAGTACCTACAATTTTCTGATGGACAACAAAGAACGACAATTTGAACGTTCACATGAATATTTCCAGTCCTACATTTTCGTTAATTTTCATAAGAAATGATCGAGTTTGAGATGCACGGTAGCGCATTGAATAGTTGTTTTGACGGCTTTCTAACTTTTTGTTACCTTTGTTGAAATTCAAAAGTGCGAAAGGGTAACAACTGTGCATTACATCACGCATGTTGCCAACTGTGGCGAATGGTGCAAGCTGCATGCTACAATTTTTAATGTTGTGGCAGCTACACACAGTGAGGAAAAATCGAAAAATTTCGTAAAATTGTTACGCTCCAGTTGTAATTAGGACGAAAGGATACTTTAGCAAGAGTTTTATCTTAGAATATGAAAAAACATATTCACTATGAAAGGCAAATAGTTCCGCCGGTCTTTCTACGAAGAGAAGACAGTGGGCTTGAATATGATATAAATAAATGTTTAGTTACATACTCAATTCATGTGCGTATACATCTATATTTGTATAAATGTTTGTTCACATATTGTAGATACTGAAAGAAAGTTCGACTGCTCATCGATATGTTGTGTTAGTGTTTTTTTTTATTGTCGACTCTCAATATAAAGATGTTTCACTTTTAGGCGCTTACAATGTAATGTAATAAAATGGTCATACTTACTACCCCTCGCACATGCACACATATGGGGGCGCATATACTTTATTAAATTGTATGCATATGTATGTATAAGCATATGTTCACTTATAACATTGTATTAGCGGCAAGCTTCAATAAAATCTCAAATGAATACATTAGGCTTGGTAAATGAGTGACTGCATGCAGTTGAGCTATAAATTAATTGCTTCCCAACCAACGGCTGCAATAAGTCAATTTTTTTCAACCGATGCAGTGCCCCCTCTGAGTCATCCACATGCATTTCATTATAAAAGCAAACCGTCACGGGGGGATACTTGGCAAAATAACGAGTAATGCGAGGAAAAGTGCAGAGAGAGAAAACAAAAATTATTTACATCATTGTTTATTAGTAGTACGATGAACTAAACAAGTCTTTAGAATTGACTAGTAGCTAGGTATCGAATGAAACATGAATGAAATGACACTTTCAAATTAATTATAGAAATTTGCGTAATTAGCAGTAGTAACACTCACATTTTCAACAAGGTAGTTCTTAAGGGGTTAGGGGTAGTCAGAATTTTCAAAAAATCGATTTTTTGTTTTTGCATTTTCTTAAAGCATAATGTTTTAAAAATATTCTGTAAAAATTTGAAGTGAATCCGACAAATACTTTTCAAGTTATTCAACAATTAACAAAGGGCGCTCGGCCGCTCCGGAGCCGATAGCAAAACTTTAAATGCGTTTTTCTCAAAACTATGTTTTTCAAACTGGTGAACACTGTAACTTAAAAACCGCTACGTAGATTTCAATAAAATTTATACAGCTTTTGAAAAACATAAAAAACTTGTGCCTGATCGAAGGATTTTTTTTTTTTTTTCAAAATTTCGATTTTTTTTTAACAATTAACTGTTGGTTTTTTTTTCTAAAATCTGGAAAAAATTTTCTGAGGCCGCCATTTTGTTCATTTTGAAAACAAAAAAAAAAGCTTCGATCAGGCACAAGATTATCTATTAATAAAACTAATTTTTCTTGTCCGACTGGTTTTAGATGAATCTGCAAGGACTTGTGATGTTCACCGCAAGGGACTTCTGGAGAAACGGGCTTCACACTAACAGCGATAACTTTTGCAATTATTAATTTTTTTTTTGAAATTTTGGTGAAGTCAAGTTAAAACATGATGTTTTTATGCTATGTTTTTATTTTTGTTAAATAAATTAATTAAGTAGCAAAAAAAAAATCGTGAAAATCATCATTTTTTTGGGCCTCTGACTACCCCTAACCCCTTAAGGCTTCCGCGAATTTGGACAGTGTCTAGCGTGCGGATACCGATTTAATAGTCAAACTAAAATACAGAAATACGTATATAAATTTGTGCGGTGAACCCAATATGAATTAGTAATGCGTGGTGTTTGGTGTTTATCTGTATGGGACAATATGAATGTACAACTGCACCTATTGAGCTGATTAGGTGCACCTTTGCTCCTGTGATAGAAATTTCAACATGTTTACCAAAACGAATACAGGAATACGGAAAACAGGTTTACCGCATCAAAAATTTCTGAAGTTATTACAGAGCGCTTTTAATAAGTTCCTTTTGTCCCTTAATCGTTTGTTGAATTTTGCTAGCCTTTTTTAATGCTTTTCATTATTTTGAAAATGTTTACTTCAAGTTGACGATTATACAGGGCCCGCCATCTATCGTTACGGATTTGAACTAGGTATTATTTGAAGTATGGTAACACTTAGCTGTCATCTGATTTGACAGAAAATTAGTTTAGTCTTCCGCTGAACGAAAATGGTTGTGTATACGCTCAAAGGACCGACCGGCGTTTTCGCTTCGCTTCATGGGCTTGGGATCGACTTGAAGAAGATGAAGACTTTTACCGAAAAATCATCTTTACGGATGAAGCTCATTTCCACCGATGCATTCACAACGAGTCACTGTTTGGTGCGGATTTTGGTCGAGAGGCATCATTGGTCCATTTTTCTTCGAAAATGAGCGAGGAGTGGCCGTAACCGTCAATGTAGAGCATTACCGGGCCATGTTGAACAAATTTTTGTTCCGAGAAATTGAATAGGAGGATAATGGTGGCATTTGGTTTCAACAAGATGGCGCTACTTGCCACACAGCGAATGCTACGATCAAACTTTTGCGCACTGTCTTCGAAGATCGCATTATCAGCCGAAATTCTGATATCGTTTGGCCGCCTCGGAGCTGCGATTTGACGCCGTTGGATTATTATCTTTGGGGTGCTGTCAAAGACCAGTGTTATGCCAACAAACCAGCAACAATTGATGCACTGAAGACGAACATACGCGAAATACAGCCGCTTACAATCGAAAATGTGTTGAAAAATTGGACCGATCGTATGGGATGGTGCATGGCTAACCGAGGCAGCCATATGAATGAAGTTGTATTCCATCATTAACTGGAAGGATTGTACTTCAATATAAAAAAAAACAGTTTGGAAAAATATTGAGTAGTTTCTTTTTTATAGCATTTTTAATTCCGTAAAGTTATATGGCGGACCCTTTATCTATGTTAAATAAATCAATAAACTGGATAGCTCTTTTAAAGTGCACTACTCTTCGAAAAATGACGAAATGTTTTAAAAATAAATTAATTAATCAAGCGTGAGTTAGACTCGTCAGCATTAGCGCTAATAACTTATTTATTTATTAGAAGAAGAACAAAATATAAATATTGTCCTCCTTTAAATATAGTAATAAATTACTTTTGTTACAAAGTCTAAATTACTTTTGTTATGAAGTCTTTCACGTTGGGTGACTAGAGTACATCAATTTTTGAAGTCGAACCGAAATAGGGCCAATTTCAGCTCAAGCCGAACCGAAACCGAACCGGAAATAATAAACAAGCAATGATTTCTTAATAATCCAACCACTTGTATTAATAAAAAAGACAAAAGGGTACATATGTTTCAGACCCATTAGTTTTTCCTCATAGTAAATATTTGTAAAACTAACAACAACAAAATAATTTTTAGCCGCGTACATGTAGGAAATTTTTATAATTATAAATTAATATTATTTTTTACTTAGTTGAATAATTTTAAAATTAATGTAAAAATATTAACCCACCGGCATTTTTCCACTTGCAGCACTGAAAAATTGCTCACTAGCCACGATGGAGGAGTAGATGAAAATTTAAACAAAACAATTTAAAACAAAAACGTGTGCTTTCATACCACTAGTATACAAATTAAAAAAAAAAAAAAAACGAATAGTTTATTAACTTTCTAGACAGCAAATCGATGGTTTTCGAGAAAAGGGACATAACTCAAAAATACAAAATACTGAGGTGGGCCAATTCGCGCCAATTCGATCACCTGACAAAACGACGCTAACGCCATCTCTCAGAATTGCTTCAAGATTCGCTTATGACGCTTTTCCAGATAAAAATATATAAACTCTGTAGTTCATTTTTGCTTTTAACGGCAAAACTCCGAATTTGAGTTAATTTTGAGTTGTGTCGCTTTTCTCGAAAACCATCGAAATTTCAGCCAAATTGAAACCGATTTGAGATTTTGTGGCCGAAGACACAGTTCGGATTTTCTCTAAAGACTTACATTATTGAAGTATGTATAAGACTCACAAAACTTTAATTTCACAGGACGGAACAAGAACAGGCTGCAGAGTATATTTTGAGATCGCTATCTCTCACCAATTTTCAAAGCGCTCGATCTTTAAGAGGCTTAATATCTGACGTAAAATATTAGATTTTGTAGGTGCAAGTAAAGTGCAAGAAAATAACCAAACTCGTGCATATTTGAAGAAGAACCTTGCACTATAAACTCTTCGGCAAACGTGTTTCACAAAAAATTTTAATTTAAACATTCTTTGCATATTTAAGAACGCTCTTTATGTAATACTTTCAATTCCATAAAAATGTCTAGTTCTGTGGCTTAAGGAGATATCCCACTGTACCCACTTGTAACCTCGCACTCTTTTCCAAATAAAATTGTTTTAATATTATTGGAGGTTGTCTGTTGTTAGCAATTTATTTATATACATACATATACATATCTGCACCTTTGTATCTGTAACCTTTTATACTGCGAACATATTCTTCAAGTTTCGATTCGCAAAAATTAAACCATTTAACTATCTAATGGAGTAAATCCACATTTCAAACTTAGCAATGTTAACTCATTGGTCTTTTTAGAACCCCTTGTCCCGAGTTTATGCATGTATGCACTTATGAATGTATCAAATATGTAATACGAGTACATTCCCTGTGTTGCCATATTACCCTCTGTCTGTTTTCGTGATATTAACTGCACACATGCATTTATATGTGTATATATGTATGTGAATTCATGGATGAACGAACCTTTCTTTGATTGCCTTTTACTATATTCCTTCTTACTTTCCCTTATCAAGCACTGGTAAGCGCATGCGTCGCATTTACGCTCTACCTCGCTACTGTTGCCAATGCTATGTCAATTTTGTTGTTGCTGATGTCTGATGCGTATGTTTGTAGCTGTGTTATACACAGCCATTCGAAAAGAGGCGGAGCTTATTCTTGACACAAAGTGGCTATTGAGGCGACGATTTCTTTTGGCTGTTTTCTGGCAGATTGGCATTGCCGCCGACGCAACTCTTTCATCGGTGGTGAGTTAGGGAGTTAATGTGGTGAACTCATTGAATCCATTGAAGTCGAGTCTAGACGATTGTGGTGTCATAGCAGTTATAAAGTGTGAGTACGAATCGTACACTACTGCAATAAAAAACTGCAACGAATTGTTGCCAATGAAAGTATTTCGATTTAGTAGAATTCATTTTTCATTTAAACAATAATAATTAGGTTATATAGGTAAAATTATTGCTGAGAATCTCAGACAGGATATTTTATTTTTTGAGTTGATTTCTTGGTCTCATACTCAAGACCTATTTGGTTAACTACGTTTTATTCAAAATCTAATAATGCCATGAAAACAACTAACAGTTTACAACAAAAACGTTTTGTTTCTTTTCTTAATATTCACTTCTGCAGACTTAGTCAAGTGAATCAAATATTATTATATTACTTGTTCAGGCAACTTGTTTTCTTTTACAACTAATATTGAGAGGAGATGAAATTTTTAGCAATCACTTTTCTTAGAACTTAATTAAATTATGGTAGGTAGGTAGATGAAATGGTTGAAGTGCTACTCTGGCACTCCCCAAGAAGCTTTAAAGGCGCATTCCGGAGAAATAAGTTGTGCGATTCCCTTTTAAGAACTGTCAGGGGGATGCCGATGACCGGGTAGGCGGTCTCTGAGACCAACTCAGTCCCCTTTCTGGCAAGCTCATCAGGACTTTCATTTCCCTTTATGGTCCTATGTCCTGGAACCCAGATCAGAGAAATGTTACCTGTACACCCAAAAGATTTGATCTCCTCCTTACAGGAGTTCACTAGTTTGAAGCTGCACCATGGAGTCGTCAGAACCTTCCTCGCGGCTTGACTATCCGAGAAAATGTTAATATGTCTCTTGCTCCCACGTTCCCTAAGCATTTTGCAAGCCTGCAAGATAGCAAAGACTTCTACCTGAAAAGGAGATAGATAAATTGGCCTGATTGCACTTTGAGCTGCGATGGAAATAACGTAAAACTCGGTGGGAAGTAAGTGCAAAACGACATTCAGGGCAGCACTGGGGCAAGTTTACATGATCCGGCGATGCCAATACATGCAGTCACCAGTTTAGTGATGCTATAGCCCTTCCGAAGAGCTTCCCACCACACCAGGCATATGGTAAAATTGTCACACCACTAAGATGTACATCTACAGCACGACCTATGACTGGAGTCTCCATTTTTTGCCGAATATAGATTTGCACGAATAGAAGGCTTTACTTGCCTTCTTTACCCGGTTTTCAATGTGTAGGTTTCAATAGAGTTTGGAGTCAAGTATCACTCCAAGATACCTAACTTCTGATGAATGTGGGGGAACGTTAAACGGGTGTTTAATTTGGGAAGTCTAAAGTGTGAAGGCTCATATTTTCTGGTAAATAGCACCAGCTCCGTGTTGTCAGAGTTGACTCGGATGCCATAACTGGTAGCCCAGCGCCTGAGTACAGCCAGTGACCTTTCCAAATCTCAGCCAATCTAGTGACTTTAGCCCCTTTTGCCACCGCATTAACTCCCCTGTAGCCAAGCAGGGATGAGATCCAGGGCGAGATAGGTCTTTGCACCTCTAGTCTATTTAACGCAGTGACAATTGACTCCGCCCTAATGTTATTAAAAGCACTCTCTATACCTATGAAGGCTGCGAAAGTTTATTGTTTGCTCTCCAGAAATTTTTCCCCACTCGCTTTAACCTCGTGTAAGTTTGTTTCTGTGGGGTTCTCCTTCAGGTAAGCATGCTGCGCTGGAGATAATTTAGATTCGAAGTAGATAATCAGTCAATCTTTCAAACAGCTGTAGGATAAATGAGGTAAGACCTGAGGCCTTTGGCCGAGTCGTGACACCTCTTACCTTCCTTGGCTATGAAAACAATCCTCGTTTTCTTCTAGTTGGCGGGGACGTGATTAGGAGTGATACACGCCATGAAGATTTTATTTTACTTTCATAAGAATCACAGGGCAAATATCGTCAAAACCCGGAGGTGTAGAGGGGGGAAAACTATTGACTGCCCATGGAATTACACAGGATATACTTCAGGGAAACATCGAGTAATCCTACCTGTCGACAATACTATGTGGGAAAATAGAATTTTCTCGAAAATGATTATTTACCAGGAAAGTCAAAGATTAGCCCACTACCCATCTTCCCTTTTTACAAGAGTGCTGCATGAGTGGCCCCTCGAAAGGATCTTGCTTCTCTCTCCTTGATGGAGTCCATGAATTCGCAGTACTCCTTTTTTGTATTCATTCAAAACTGCACGGTAAGTTTGGAAGTTTTTAGTTTGGTAGAATTCATATTATTGAGTGACTCTGAGCGGAAAATTGACTTAAACGCAAACGAAAAATATTTGACTTTAATCAAGTGAATGGGGCGGCACATATTTATGTCTATAAAGACCCAATGGTAAAAACAAGCGGCGAGTCGAAACCAAATCATAGTGTTTTTTATTTTCATCGGACTAAATGTATTTCCATTGTGATTTGTATTCATTGATTTTTTTTTTGGATTTAATTTGAATTAAATAGAGTTTTTGTTTTTGTCTCATTTTAATTTTTTTTTAGAAAAATGCGAGGATTTTATGCAACCAGCTCTGATATTTCGACGATAGTTGCTGTTAGTACAAAATGACAAGTTCGAACTAATAATATGTCCTCCAACAAAGTGGTTTAGAATTACCCGCCTGGCAGTTGGTGATCCTTAAAATATATCCTGATGATATGATGTATCAGGCATCGGATAAGGCCTGAAATGTGTTTCTTTCATATTTCGTAAAATAGTACTATATATGGTCTTCCGGTACCTGAGGGTCTGGAACCGTATCGCACACTCTCTCAAGTGCTTATTTTTCTGTCATTGCTCTGTATACTATACCATTACGTAAAATTCTATCTCAGATTTGTTATGTCTCTTTTGTTCCCCTTGAATGACACTGTACTGCAATTGGTAAATATTTTCTATTTTTGATGTATTGTGGTACTCTAAATGAAGCAGCCTATTATTGAAAAGAGATCTTTTTATTAATTTCTTCCTTTTTATTTAAAAAATTAGTTTTCACTCATATCTAACTTTTAATATCAGCAAAAGAGTCACAACTAAAATGAATTCAATACGCAATGCGTGAAAATTTTATGGAAAGAGTTAAACTTAAAAAAATATAGTTTTTCTCAAATGACCTCTTAAAGCGACATTTTATTTTTCTAAAATATTTTATAACCACAGTTTTTTCGGTTTGTGAAAATGGCAAATTTTTTGTGTGGTATGGTTTTCGTTGAGATAGTTGAACATGAACATCCTTTTTCCTACTGCTTATTTCTTATATTTTGAGACTTATACTTCAAAGTTATGTTAATTGAAATTCACACCACTGATAATCATCCCAACTTTAGTCTATGATATGCCGCAAGGATTTCACAAGGCAAGTACTTAAAAAGTTATCAACAACTTGAGGATTCTGAATGCATTTTAACAAAAAGTGCAAACATTTATTTACGAAAACAGAATATATAAAATTAAATTAATTATGACAAATACTTGGTTTCTACTGAAGCGAAAGTGACTAGTAGCATTTTTTAATCACATAAACCAATGTTTGGATATATAAAAAGTACAAATCTTGCCGTTTATTACCTGAATATTTTTTGGGTGTTTGATGTATTTTTTGATTTTGAAAACCACTGAGCCCTGCCATAACATTATTTATTTAAACTCGTTATCCGTATTAAAATTCGAATGCACTGTTCTGCTTTTTCGTTTTTTCGCTGTATTTTTCAATATTTCTTCATATTGTAGCGAAGCCTAAATTTTTCTCTATAGCTTATCTTATCTTTGTTTCATATTCGTGTTTTCAAATGAACAAATTTATTTATTATTTTTATAGGAGTATTTATTTATTTAGGAGTATGGAATATAGGCTCACTGCTTGAGCTAACGAAGCTATAGCAACTTTGCAAAGAGTTTCAACGATACCAACCCACAGTGCTTGGCCTCTCTGAAACCAGATGGGCTGATTCGGGAGAAGCCAAAACATCAACAAAAACTGGTTTTCTCAAGTAGATAACCATCTCAAAGAAGAGAGTGTTAGATCGGCTTTCGCGACTTATATAATGGGAAGTGCACTCTGAATAGAATCATCTCGCTTATATTGCACTAGGAAGCTTACTATAATCCAATGTTACGCACCAACGAATGTTGCAGATCTCGGTGTCAAAGAAACCCTTAACAGGGGTGACATAGTTATTCTCATTTCTGACATGAACGCACAAACCTTTCACAGCAATCTTTGACTTGAAAAGACGATGGGACAGCATGAAGTACGCTAACTGAAAATGAATAAATGTTTACCAAGTTGTATTCCAACCATAACCTACTCATTGGTGGCACATTTTTTAACTATAAGCAAGTTCACAAAATTACATGAACTTCAGCTGATCACATAACCGAAAATCGAATTGACTACATTGCTATAAGCCTGAAGTGGCGTGGCTCCCTTATGGACGCACGCAATAAGCTTGGTGCTGATATAGCAAGTGATCATCATCTTCTCATTACAGTAGTTAAACTCAGTGTAGCGGCGGTCATACGGAATTGTTAGGCACAGCTGTAACCACAGACTTGCAAGCGAATGGCAGCGGATAAAACATACCTTAGTAAAATCAGCGAAAGAGCATATCGGTTATACGAGTAAAGTCAATAAGTGGCAGTGTAAGATATCTGACCATACATGGAATTTAATAAACGAAAACAGAATAATGATAAACCTCTTAAGCAGTGCCAGGACTACATAGATCGTCCAAGTCAACATTACAGCAGTAGCAATACGTGTACCAATTTGGATCGACTTTTATTAAGTCCTTATCGAGATACACGCTCTTACCCGTTAATTTCTCCGAAAATTACCGTAAAATGGGAGGTGGGCGTCGTTATTAGGCGACATTTCCCATTTTCAAAAGCAAATAACCTCGGATAAAGAGTAGTGTGAGTATCAACTTTCATTCTGTTGTATTACTATTTGCCCGAGATATTATGGACACAGAAGGACGGACGTACCATCAGATATGGATAATTCACTCCTATCATCTTATTTGTTATAAATATGTATGTATGTATGTATATGTCTAAGTCGATTCCAAATTTAATATAATAATTTAATATTATAAAATTTTCGAATAGGACCTATGGTCAGTGATAATTAGACTGGTATAGATTGCGAAAATATGTGTGACGAAATAGGCGGCAACATTTTCTTGCAAGCCGCTGAAATCTATCTACATACGAGGTGTGCTCAAAAACTATCGCGAATATGGTGTTTTTTTTCAAAAACTATTTATTTATTCATTAATATCTATTTTGTCCCCTTCAAAGTAATCCCCATGAGATATTATGCACTTGTGCCATTGTTTTTGCCAATCTTCGAAGCGCTTAAAAAAATTATTTTTTTATCTTGTTCAGCTCCTCCTTCGATGCCGCCTTTATCTCGTCAATCGTAGCGTAGCATCGTTCTTTCATAGGTGTCTTCAGTTTCGGCAACAAGAAAAACTCACAGGGGACCAGATCTGAGGAATACGGTGGCTGTGGCATCATTAGTGTGTTGTTTTTGGCCAAAAAGTTGCGCACAAACAAGGATATGTGAGCAGGGGCGTTATCGTGATGCATGAGCCATTTTTTGTTCTTCCACAAATCCGGGCGTTTCTGGCGGATTGTTTCGCTCAAATTGCGCATAACTTGCAGGTAATATTCCTTATTGACCGTTTTATCCTGTGGCAAGAACTCATGATGCACAACGCCCCTGCAATAGCAGAAAACGGTAAGCAAAACTTTTACATTCGACCGAACTTGGCGCGCTTTTTTCGGTCTTGGTTCGTGCGGCAGCTTCCATTGAGATGATTGAGTTTTGGTTTCCAAGTCATAACCTTAAACCCATGATTCATCACCAGTTATAACCTTCTGGAGCAAATTTGGGTCCTCGCGGACAGAGTCCAGTATCTCATTAGCAATCTTCATGCGATGCTACTTTTGGTCGAAATTGAGCAGTTTCGCTCAAATCATTGAAAAATATCGAATGGCTCACAAAATTTGATACAGCTTTTTGATCCATCTTTTTGAATAGGTAAAAATCGAAGATGAGCCGAAACACGTGCAAGCAAAGCAGCTGTCAACAATTAACTGAACTTTCAAAATGGCCGGACTCGTCGGCATGAGTGAGAGACATAAGTACCAACATATCGCTACAAAAAAATCCAAATTCGAAAATACGTAAAATGCGAAAATTCAAAATTCGCGATACTTTTTGAATACACCTCGTACACTTGTATTTAAGCAGAATTAAGAAGACAACTAAATGTTTGGATGTGATTGAGCGAATTGGCAAATATTTAGTTTGTATGAGGTAATATCGAAGATCAGGAGAAATATTTGTCATTGAGAAGAAAATGGTTCAAATTTTTAAAGCTATTTTGTATTATCTTAAAGGAAATTTGTATGGCAATTAATGCCTATTTATTTATTTATATTATTTATTGATTTTATATGATCAGTGATATAATAGTTTATTAATTTTGTAATTTAATTAATATATGTAACCCTCACGTAATCTAAGAAATAACTGATAATAGATACAATTTCGCGACTCTCTAAAAATTCTGGAAATACGTACACGACCCGGGAAATATAAGTTTGGGTACGTTCAGAGCTTACACACGTTTTTAATTGATTAAATGACAAAATTTATGGTTATAAAATGGGTTGTACACAAACTAAGCAAAGTTCACTAATTCAGTATCAAATCGTTTGTTTGAGAGGTTCTTCATCAGATACGTGAACGGTTGCACGGTCCGATGAGTCGGAAACGTTCAAGAGTAAAATTCTGTGAAATATAATATTTAGGAGCTTTTGCTTATTGGAAGCAGCCAATACCCCACATGATTGAACGATAACCCGTGCCTTACAGTGCCAAAGTCGTGTCGTGCGAGCAGATGGAAACGTATAATTATGGAAGAAGAATGCTTTTTTTGTATCGGAAAGACCAAGTGGGGAAGAAGCGCACCAGAAAGAAAGGACTGCGAATTTTGTTAAGCTCAGTAAATATACTATACGTTTTATCTATTACGTTATTAAAGAGAAAATAGTTCAATAAGTTCCATTTTCCTTAACTGTGTTAATTTGGTTCTTTCATAGTTTATATATTTCCTAACTGTGCTTCATGAGGAAAGATTACAACGACAATTTGTTACAAGTATAATAAAACAATCACAAATTTTCAAATTAACGAAAGAGTACATAAACTTCATGTCTAAAGAAATTTTTTTAACTGCGGTTTTAAAAGTATTCAAATTGTAATTTACTATCTTTAGAACTATTAAGCGACAACTGTAGGCAAATGGTTTGGTGAGTGACTACCATTCGGTAGGCCTTGGCTTAAAACGCACTGTCAGCATGTAACACCAAAACGAATGCAAATTGGAGAAGGAGCGCGGCCAGAGACCCAACAAAGGATGTACGCACACATTATATGATATACCTACATGTATGTACATACTCGTACACCTTCAGAGCTGTTAAAAATACATATCACTTATAAGCAAATCTTTTTTTGCTGAAAAGTTTCGAATATGAAGGTCATTGAATTTTGGTATAAAAATGGGCAAACTTGAAGTGGCTCGAAAATAGTTTTGATTTCTACCGGATTAACTTTTTAATCCTTCTCTCCTGCCGATAAGTGTTACTTCGAACTAAGAAGGCAATTGAGTAGTAAAGACTCCTCTCGACGAACAAAACTAACACTTTATAAGGCTCTTGTAAGACTCCACAAATAACTCCTCTCCCCCCCCTTTCCTTTCGACCTATCGGTTTTTCACTCACCTCTTTTCCCCCAGCAATGGAATCACAAAGAATGAAATAAACTTCTTTGTCAAAGTGGGCTCACTTTCTGGGCAACCATTACAACCTTACCTAACCTAAGGCTTTCACCATGCCCGTCTTGGGCGATGATAATATCCGGAGAGGCGTTACTTAGAGTGTTTGAGAGACAGACTTTGCGGAAGATTCTTAGGTTTTTGCACGTTAGCGACGGCGAGTTCGCAGGCGATGGACCAATAGTGCAGCGAATAAAGATCCAGTAGGCTTTATCATTTCGTCCGAACGGATACAAACGCTGCAGCTCTGAAAGCATTCGATGCGGTACCAGTTAGTGGGAGCAGAAGAAGAGGAAAGCCTCCTCTGCTATGGAAGGATTAGGTGGAGAAGGACTTGGTTTCACTTGGTATGCCCAACTAGATTTGTTAAGCTCGGCCAAAATCTCGGCCTAAGCAGTTACTACGCCAATTAAGAAGAGGAATAAGAAGAAGAAGAATAGACTATATGGATGACTTAATCTAACTAGTGAAGCCGTTGTTTTTTAATACCCCTTCGTATTGTTATTATAATTATAAGGGGACTTAGCCCTATAACCATGGATTCAGAGTATTTCTCTCAATAAATATATCTAAATAAATAATCCTCAATAAATTTTAGTATTTGTCCTATTTTATTAAGATTTATTTCCTGCTCTGATAAAATATTTTTAGCTTGGTGTTTGTGCCGCCTTTGTATCACCGCCGGGCACGATATCAGCGCATGCATACAATCTTTAAAATGGTTTAGGTTAATGATACCTAACATCATTGACTTTGATTACGATAAACGTGGTAGACTGTCTGACCATAACTTTCTTTGCCTTTCCTTTCATTCTTGAATTATAGGGTTAATGTAAGTAAATATTCGAACTGTTAATGATTTAATTGTCAAATTCGCATTAGTCAGATATTTATTCCCTTTCTTTAATACGCTTTGTGTTCTCCAAATAAAAATTCATATTCTAACCAAGAACCTTTCGAGAAGCAAATAGTAATATTAGGGTGTACAAATTGACAAAATCTGCCCTAAGTCGACGAATGCGAATACAGCATGGAGTATCAGCATGTAGTATAGTTTAAATGGCTATGGAATATGAATTTGTAGTCAAATACCACTTCCAGATCGAAAGTTTCAGTAAGACCGATTTACTGAGACAATTTCAATGTTAAGAAGTGGAGAAAAAAGCGTGAATTGGAAAAGGAGATATGAAATTATTTATATGTACCTATATAAATTGAATCTAGTTTTAAATTTTCAAAAAGGGATGGCTTAATCAGTATACATAGTGGCAATGATTATTATTATTTTTTTTATTTATTTATTCATTTCATCAATTAAAGTGTATCTTAAATAGATTACTAATACTAAAGCTTAAATATAATATATGGTAAACAATACTGTGAGATACATTAGTCACAATTCAAAAAGTGTATCTCCAGATTAAGTTTTGATTTGAAAGTCCCTCGTGAGTTAGGGAATATATCCAAATGTTTGCATAATTCGTTAGAGTGTCTTATACAACGTGCAAGCGGTTCATTTGGACTAAAATTGGTCTTTTGATAAGGTAAATGGAACATATTGCTGAGTCTTAGGTTACGAGTGGGACAATTAAAGAGTATTAGCTCCAGCAAGAAGTGACATTTAATATGATTCGTAACTATGTCCCTTATAAACATTACCGATGAAGTTTTTCTCTGCATTTTTAAAGTTGACAATGCTAACAAAAAACATCTACTTTTATATGCAGGCGAACTGCAAGGCCAACGAAGTGAATGAATAGCAAATCTAGTGAAACGTTTTTGAACCTTCTCAATTCTTAAAGATGAACCCATACAGAATGGATCCCATAGATCTAGACTTGGCAATCATAAAGTCTATATGTTTAGAAAACGACATTTTCGATGTAAATATGACCCCCAAGTCTTTCTTTTCATACATTTTTGTGAGGGTGGTAGTGCCCAACGTGTAATCGAAATCAATCGTAACTTTTCGTCTACTGAATGGCATGTGCTGGCATTTACCAGCATTAAGAGGTAAGGAGTTATCATCACACCAAGCTTCCAATCTTGTTAAATTTTCAGGTCATCAGCATACATCAGACAACGTGATGTTTCGAAAACGTCTGGAATGTCATTAACAAACATTAAGAACAATAATGGGCCAAGATAGCTACCTTGAGGTATGCCTGAGGTAACTTTGATGGCATCAGATTTTATGTTATTTATACGAACGAATTGAGTTCTATCTGTTAGATAAGATGCAAGCCACTTGAGTAAGCTAGGATGAAGACCAAATGAACCCAGTTTTTTAAGTAGGATACTATGGCTGACTCGATCAAACGCTTTCGAAAAATCGGTGAATATGACATCGCATTGTTGGCCTGTTTAAAATTGGTTTAAGACATAATTTGTAAATAACCCTATATTCGTAACATTAGACCTACTCTTAACAAAGCCGTGCTGATTAGGAGATATGAGATTTGAAATTTGGAAGAAAATCAAATCATAAACTAGCTTTTCAAAGAGTTTAGGTATGCAAGAGATTTTGCAGAAAGGGCGATAATTTGGGACTTCCGACTTGCTTCCAGACTTATGTCTCGGTATGATAAACGATTTTTTCCAATTATGTAAAAACTCACCAGAAGCTAGTGATTTATTGAAGATAACTGTTAATGGTTTTGCTAGCGATGTAGCACAGTTTTTTAGTAATATAGGAGTCACTTGCCAAGGCCGATAGGCTCCTGAGTACACCATTAGATGAGAGCTGGAGACCTTTATTTGTTCGTGAGCTGTTAAAAGAGGTATCTTCTATTCCGGTGTCGGATTGACAAACATAAACAGATCGAAAAAAATCTGCAAAAAGGTTACTAATTTTTTGAATGTCCGACAACGTTTCCCCCAAATAATGCATTTTTTCTGGAATTCTAGTGGTTTTCTTTTTACTGTTAATGAACTGCCAAAAAGATTTACAATTTTCTTTGATACCACTCTCTACTTTAGAAATGTAGTTCTGATATAAAAATTTTTTCAGAACATCGAATTCTTTTTGCAAACGATTGTACGCTTCATAAAGTTTTGCGCTATATTTAGATTTGCGGTATAGTTTGTATGCTTTGCTTTTTTTATTGTTAAGATTAATAAGCCTAGAATTGTACCAGGCCGGTTTGGACTGATTTTTTGCAGACACTATTGGAACAAACATATGAATTGTCCTTTCTAGTCTTCCTACGAAATCATCATACATCTGTGATAGTACGGGTTTGTTTAAGACAGTTCCCCAATCTACCAAATCCAATAACCGCGATATCTGGTTGAAATTGGCTTTATAGAAGTTATAATTTATGCAATTATTAATAACTGATTTGATATAGCTTATATGTTTAAAACGCACACATAACGCTTTGTGGTGTATGGAGTTAGGAAGAGGGGGTGAAGAGAGGAACTCGAAATCGGACTTTAGATCATTGCTTATGAATACTAAATGAAGTAAGCGATTGATATCATTGTGTACTCTGTTCATCTGGCAGAGGTTATATTCGGCAAAAGTGTCAAGCACCTCACATGCACTCTCGCTTGATACTCCATATGGTACTAATTTCTTAGCATCATCGTCGAAACACCAAATTATTAGGGTACTGCGCACAGCGGCTAAAAGAGATCTTTTGTGCAAAGCCTGCTGCGGTATTTTATATTTTAAGGTTTTTTTTAATTTGTAGGACATTCTTGCGGTTTATTATTCCTTAATTTATATGGAGGCACGGCAATACCACGAAGGTGATGTAGCCTTTTCTGCCTAAAGCAGGACATTTACAAAGTATGCGCTCAGAAAATCTTCTGTCTGGTGTTAGGAGTTGCTTAACTTAAGAACCATAAGTCCAATAAGAATTTCGCCAGTGTTCAACGAATTTCTTCCCTCCCACTTCCTGAGAAATACGTTAATGTTGCCCTTTGTAAGTCCATAATCTCTTTGCAGTACCAGTGGTAGTTGAACATCTAACCATGTAAACGTTTGCGAATTGAAAAAAGTCAGAAGAGAATTTCAGTTTTAGAAATTTTGCTTTTATGAGCAAAACTCGTAAAAGTCCTTGTCAATGTCGATCCTAGTAAATAATATGTGTTTTTTTTAAAGGTTAGGTTTTCAAGTTGGCACTACTTTTTTCGTAGATGGTCTTTTTGACAGCTGTTACTTGATTTATGCTCAGTTTGGTTTGCCATTTTATAATGAATAGACTTACACCTGAACAACGTTTGCAAATCGTGCAAATTTATTACGAAAATAATGGTTCGGTTCACGCGGTTCGAAAATAATGGTTTTTGTTCAGCGATGAAGCTCACTTTTGTTTGAATGGGTATGTCAATAAGCAAAATTGTCGCATTTGGAGTGAACATAATCCACAAGCCATTGCTGAGACGCCGTTACATCCTCAAAAAGTCACTGTTTGGTGTGCTCTATGGGCAGAGGGAATCATTGGTCCATATTTCTTTAAAAATGAAGCCAGCCATAATGTTACAGTCAATGGAGAGCGCTATAGAGCCATGATTAATGACTTTTTCGTGCCTGAATTGGACGATGTTGATGTGGACGACCTTTGGTTCCAACAAGACGGCGCTACATGCCATACAGCCAACGCAACAATCGATTTATTGAAGGAAACTTTTGGTGAGCGCATTATCTCGCGCCGTGGACCTGTGGCGTGGCCTCCAAGATCGTGCGATATAACACCGCTGGACTATTTTTTGTGGGGCTATGTGAAGTCGCTTGTCTACGCAGATAAGCCCGAGACGATTGACGTCTTGGGAGAGAATATTTGGCGCGTTATTGCTGACATACGGCCCCAATTGCTGCAAAAAGTGGTCGAAAATTGGGCCTCTCGGCTGGAATTTATTCGAGCTAGCCGCGGCGGCCACTTGCCCGAAATCATTTTTAAAACATAATGGCAAACCTTTATCTTTATAATAAAGCTAAATTCTTGGCCATAACATTAAATTATATACATTTTATTTCATCTTGAAAACCTAACCTCTAAAAAAAACACCCTTTAGTGGATTCTAGTCAAAGGAAGTAATTGTAATATTTACTATTAGCTTCATGAATAATGTTATCTGTATCACCAAATAAATATGATGCACTACGCAGAAAAATACATATCACAGGTTTTTTCTCGTAATAATGTTGCATTTTCTCCAGCGCTGCAGCGCTTTCGTGTTCGTTTCCGAGCATATGCATAGGGTTGAGTATTTTCTGCCCTCTGATATTAACTTTTCTCGGTACACAATATCCACTACATATGTAGTTGTTCGCAAATTTTAATTGTTACAAGAAACGCAAGTAAATCTTTAAATTTAATTAAATTCTATGTAATATGTGGAAGAGTTTAATTTTTCTTGTTCTATGTGATATAATGTTCTCAGACAGTCAAGCAGCTATTAAGGCCTTAGACTCCAACTACATTTCAACCAAACTGGTCTTACAGTGTAGAGAGGAGCTGGAACTGCTCAGCCATTGGCTTGAAATTACTCTGATATGGGTTCCGGGTCATAGGAACATACGGGATAGCGGATGAGCTAGCAGGAAAAGGTTCGACACTAGACGTAGCAGAGGCGGTGGCAGTCTCCGCCCCACTGAACACATTAAAAGCATCCATTGCTTCACACTATCATGCTTTAGCCGAAAGAAGATGGAAGCAAATACCTACATGTATTACAACAAAAAACACATGGCCGTCATATAAACTCCAAAGGACGAATGACCTGCTAGGATGTTCTCGGCCAAACATTTCACGCATCACTGCAACTCTTACAGGTCATTGCAAAGTAGGGGATCATGCAGCTAGACTCAATCTACCCTTCAATCCTATCTGTAGAAGCTGTCAAGCGGAAGGGACGAAGGAAAGTCTTTTCCACTATTTATGTGAATGTCCGGGACTAGGCAGGGCACGACTCCGATCCTTCGGTAAGCCTTTCCTACAGCAAATTAAATACCTACATACAATTCAAAAAGAAAAAAAGAAAACGCGATTATTTTTCGAATAGAAAAGAGGAATTCTAGGAGAAATATCAGACAGCTCTAATTTAAATGAAAGTCTGCGTTTCACTCAAATATCAGTAAAATGTGAAACATTCGTAGTTCTAGTTAAGGAGATTGTACTGCACCTGTGTTTGGGTTTTGCCAACAATATTTCTTGGTAAATACTCTATAGTGGATTTCTGATGCTTAAATTTAGTTATGTTTTTTGTATTTGTGACATCAACCAGCTTTTTAGCGGCATCTGCTGCTGGAAGACGCGAGCAGCATTCTGTAGTGTTGCAGTCACTCACACAAAGATGGCGCTGTCAAAGGCCAACCTACACATAAGAAAATACTTTTATGTGCTGCACTCAATTACTCAATAAGGCACTCACATCCGAATGGAATTTGTCTTCCCATTGATTCTCTTTCCTTAACACAAAATTCTCAAAACACTCACACATATCCGGTTAGGTACACGCGAAACTGAGAGTTTTCGCTCACCAACACCTCCACGGCCATATTCGATTTATGCGATTGTGTGAGTGCTACGAATGTTAATGTGTTAGTGGTAGAGTGGGAATGTTCAGCATATGAATGGAGTGGATAAATTTGTGAACATTCCGCTGCATGTTTTTTGAACTCTTGGAATCAATAAGAAATTTTTTAACTAGTTAACTACAATGTTCAATGAGAAATGTGCTATTAACTTGTGTATGTTTGTGTGATGTTTTTTATTATTTGAAAACTATTTATGTGAGTACATGCAATCCTTAAGAATATATTGGATTCGATTTTTCTTGAATACTATTGCATATGTATATGGCTATATAATATAGAGGTTTTCATAGGCGTATAAAATAACCTCTGCAGAGTCCAATCGGAGAAGTGAACCC
Organism: Anastrepha obliqua; assembly: GCF_027943255.1. Lineage (NCBI taxonomy): Eukaryota > Metazoa > Arthropoda > Insecta > Diptera > Tephritidae > Anastrepha > Anastrepha obliqua. Next base: position 77,785,913 of record NC_072892.1, read on the forward strand.
TACACAACCGCAAACCCATGGCACCACTATTTTTGTTCGATTATGGAGTGAAGTACAAAACTGGATGATCTTTTTTTATTTCTTTTGGTATGTTTAATATAAGTATATTCCATGTTTATTACAATAAGCACTATTATTATTGTAATTACACACATAGGAATGACTTGTTTATTGCGGGGGTTTTATTTTCAAAAATTCTATAATGAGCTGCAACTTTTTATCCTGTTTTTATTGAATGATATTCCATTTGTATGTCATACTGGAATGTAAATATGCCATTATGACATCGATATATAAGTTAATTTTCCATTCATCCTGAACATTGATTTAAATCAATATTCTGATATTTCCTTGTTCATTTTCATCTCGTCAGTCTCAACGTCCAGACAAACGTCTTCAGTATTATCGACTTCATTAATTAATAATAAGTAGGCAGAATGTGAGCCTTGCTGATTTTCGCTCAATATCTTTATCATCGTCGAGAGTGTCGATATTGGAATATTATCTTCTTCAGCGACGCCAGCCGCATCAGTAGATGCTCATTTGAGCTAAAAGCTAGACATTTTTACTAATGGGGTCCCCATTGCACGTAGAAATGCTCATGCATGCCTTCAGATGTTTCATACCAATGCCTGTTAGCGGCTTATGTATACATATAAGTATGTATATTTATGCATACGTATGTATATTTCGGCTATTCGTTGTTTAGTCATTCTACTCTCTTCTGAATCAGTGATCTCCGTTGTCCGCGGATAAGACTTTCGCATCTGCTTATCATAAATTTTTATTGTTTTCTTTAAATTTTTTATAAGGACACAAGTGTCCGCACCCGATCTTAAGCCTGCCCGTTTATCGGATTTGTTATAAAAATGCGACGTAATACTTGGTTCTTAAACTTTTGTCTGACTATGGGAGGTGTCCGCTTGTTGGAGATGCCTGTAAGTAGAGGTTTCTTTGTACAACGAAATACAATTTGTTATAAAAGGTGGTATGCAAATTGAACTCGTTACATCAAATCTTTGTCAGTAAACAAATCTTAGAAGGAAACTCAAAATATTAATAATATTCTGTTATGAGCAAGTACTCTTAAGTAAATAAACAATTTCATTAAAAAAAAATTAACATATAATTTTTGTTATATACATATGTATATAAATCATTCTCATACCCTAATGAGTACTCAATAGTGATCCTCAGATCTTCGACTAAGGATTTAATTAAGATTAGAACTTTTCTATTATCAAATCAGAAACAGTAAAGCCAAATCTTCTGAGGTATATCACACTATTCTGTAAGTTAAAAATATTTTGCAAAAATACTCGCAGAGGAGTGAATAGAGATACCTAGCCGAGACATTATTGCGTGTAAAAAGTGTAATTTAGAGTGAGAGCATTACATCACAAAAAACAAAGTATCTTAGGAAAGTAACTTAACTTTCCATCTGCCTAAGAAAACTGATTCAATGCATGTACAATCATCAGAACATCTCCATGTTTTTACTATTTGCATTTGAATAAATTTTTGAGGGTTGAGCACATAGAGTGAGAGCCCGCGACGCCCAGACCTTCGTTAAATTATAAAAGTTGGAAATTTTTCTATATACGTCTCCTATACAGGTATAAGCAAACCCAGATTATTAAACCTGGGTCGCGGTGGCTTTGGCAGGTAACAGGTAGTAAAGGTGAGTAAAATTGAGTCTCAAATTTGTAATAGTATAAAGCTTAGTTTTTATACATTTCAACTTACAATCATATCAGAAACTGCCTCGTCCATTGGCGGACACTTAGGGCGGTAACAACCCCTCCCCAGACACCCTAACATTCTAATTATTTATAAATCTACTTTCGTCATAGTATAAAATCTAATTTTTATATATGTTATTCAGAGATCTATAAAAATAATGTTTTCACAATCCCCAGACAGTTTCGATGGTTCCCCTATCTTCCCAGACATAATGAAGTCCACTCCAGGCGTGAGCGCGATGAATATATATGTACGTTGGCGCGAGTGAAATAGTGCGATCTGTTCTCTAAATTTATAAAGAAAATTCATTATATACATTTATAACAGATAAAAAAAGTAAATTTTTAAAGGAGAACGCAGAAAAATTTTCATATTAACAAATTATTAAATCAACAATACAATAATGCGATTTTTATTGAGTCAAGTGGAGATCTACGAGAGTTGTAAATATCAATCGAAAATTTTTTCTAGTATTGTGCAGAAAAAAATACGAAAAATCGACAGCTGATGGTAAAATTCTAGAAGTTTAAAGTTAAGAAGATAAATTTGTATGCATGTTAGTTTTACTGTAAGGAGAGAGAATAATTTAGATCGTAATTGAACCAATCGAAAGAGATTTCAATTATATTTATAATTATAGCCATTACAATACAAAGTAAAAATATAATGTGTCAAACATTATTATTAAATCAAAAAAAATATTTAATCAACTTCATCGTCCTCGTCGGTATCTCGATTATCTTCATCACCGCTACTCCATTCTGCGGATTTGTCCTCATGAATGTCATCGTCTTCATCAGCTTCTGTAATAATTAAAGCAAGTTAGAATAATTATGAATGGTTGATAATTTCTTCATAAACAGTGAACATTATAACATACCTGACAAAGTTTGTAGAGAATCACTGACATAAGTAGGTAGCTGATCTCCTTCAAACCATTTAAAATGGTATTGATCATTTTCTAGTACCCAGCCATTATTTTCAGGTTTATGTGAAGTAGGTTTTCTTAAGTGAGCATTGTTCCAAATCGTACAAATATAATTAGCTCGTAAAAAATGCTGTAGTAGCTCATTTTCACAAGGTGGTAAACTGCTAGCATCAAAGTTTCTCAATTTTTTTCGATTGAAAGCCTCATTAATGTCGGAAACTTTGTATGAGTCTATAAACATCTGAACTCGAGCAGAATTGACATCAATTGCATTCCGAACATTATATACACTGCATATATATTTCTGAATACTATTGAAAATGTTCTTCTGTTCACTGCTGTCCTCTATTAACTTATTTTCGCCGAACTTTATAAAAGCTTTTTGGAATTCATCGTTTTTTTTTAATAGTTTGTAAGGTCTTAGTTTTCCCTTTCTAAATAATGCCGGATTGTAATCGCACCCTGTTATTGCGTGGAAACCAGGCAAGCTTCGGCAAATGGATTCTCCTAACTGGGCGTGTATCTTTGTTAGATTCACGTACCTCACATTGTTTCCAGTACCCGTCAGCATCCAAATGGTCGAATCATTTTTTAAGCGATGTAAATGAGCAAGCATTATAGCGGCAATATCAGTGTCAACAGTTCGAATTATAATACTATATTTGCTTCCAATGACTCTTTATACAGTTCATGTAAATATATTAAAAAATAACATCGTCCCTTTTTAATAATATCTTCTTCGATAATGCTGCCAATTTCGTCAAAAACTTGTCTGTGATACTCGCGATTGTAATGCCAATGACTTTTACTAGATGATTTTTTTTTAGACGACACATCATTGTTAAAATGAACTCGACAATCAGTATGATAATATATTTTTGGAGCAGAGTAATTATTCAATGTAGTTGAAAACTCGTTATATTCTTCTAAACCTTCAATGTTAGAAAAAATACTACCTTTAAATTGGTTTGTTTCAGCTGCATGAAGTGGAAGCATTTTTGAGCGCACTTTCTTCTTCTGTTTATTACAAAATATACAAACAATCGGAGAGTCATTACTACTGACAACATTTTCGGGTTGAGTATTTACGTCCTCAATTACATTGTTTACTTCAGTAACATCTGGTGTACTAATGTCACCATTTTTTTGATAACTTGTCGATTGTAAGACCTCTGATTCACTAGCTAAAGTCGATTGTGAAATTGTTGAAGGTTCTGTAAGTTGAGGCGGTAAATGAGATTGTTCTGTGGAGGTTGAAGGCTGGAGCTTTATCAATTCAGAATATAAATTTTGTTCTGATGATGTTGGAGATTTTGTTGCGAGTTCGGTAGTGAACTCAGGTACTATCGGTGTATCTGGAGATAAATTGTCTACACTAATCGACTCTTTGTTTACTCTTTTTTTCTTTTTTAAATCTGCAGGCTCCGAATTGTAGTACTGTTAATTAACGCCTGTGAATGTTTTATGGCATTCCCGGTGATAACCTCCATCTATATATTCATCAGGCAAAATAACATTCGCATATTTAAGGTTGTGTTTTTTTCTGACTTTCAAAACAGTTCGGCACTTCTTTAATGTCTCTTCAGAAAGCAATATTAATTTCCCCTCACTTTTCTTACAAATAAAACAACTTAATTTGTTTTTTTCCGGTTCCTCCGTTTCCATGACAACACTTTATCACAACTAGACCACTTATTTTATAATAAATTTTGCAAATAAATTATTAAACGCTTGCTGTACGTATAACAGTTCACACTACAATAATATACAATACGGAGTATTATACAGAGTATAAGACAGCTGATGCGCAGCTGGAGTGGACTTCATTATGTCTGGGAAGATAGGGGAACCATCGAAACTGTCTGGGGATTGTGAAAACATTATTTTTATAGATCTCTGAATAACATATATAAAAATTAGATTTTATACTATGACGAAAGTAGATTTATAAATAATTAGAATGTTAGGGTGTCTGGGGAGGGGTTGTTACCGCCCTAAGTGTCCGCCAATGGACGAGGCAGTTTCTGATATGATTGTAAGTTGAAATGTATAAAAACTAAGCTTTATACTATTACAAATTTGAGACTCAATTTTACTCACCTTTACTACCTGTTACCTGCCAAAGCCACCGCGACCCAGGTTTAATAATCTGGGTTTGCTTATACCTGTATAGGAGACGTATATAGAAAAATTTCCAACTTTTATAATTTAACGAAGGTCTGGGCGTCGCGGGCTCTTAGTCTAACATATTTAATGAAATGAAAATGAAAATTTTGAATTAGCCTCAAATAAGTTGCACTTTGATACGTTAAGTAAGGCTGGAAATTTATCTACGTACCGTTCAAAATTATTTTTATATCGGGTGTTGAGAAGTGATAACTCAAAACAGAAATATTGGTGGACTGAATTTTTCTTTTCTTTATTATAATCTGGTAAATAATTCCATCACATTTATTTTTTGAATGATATCTGACATACCATATTTCCGCCGGGGCTGCGAGTTCATTGGTCCATTGGATGAGTCACATTCTACAAGAAAAAGGGGCCGATGATGCCGCCAATGCTCTATGAACTTTGCGAATATATTAATTTTTTTCAAAGTAAATATCCGCAATTTGGTAGCACTGTTCTGGCGGTAAACGATTCATGATGACTTGCCAAACCTTACTGAACAGAAATATCAACACAGTTTGCCATTCTTTGCGGTGAAATCATAGCTATCGGTATCGGTAGTTTTCATGCAGCTAAAAATCGCTCTATATAATTTATAAAAGATGCTTACAAAGTGGAAATGCACATTGACTGATAAAAGGCAAATAATTTCGAAACTTAAAAATCTGCATCTCTCCTCATCAAAAGGCTGGATGCCCCTTCAGTTTTAAATTCAAGCAATAAATGTGTACATAAAATGCAATAAAAAACACAGAAAAAAAACAACAACAAAATTTGGTAGCATAGGCTTGGAATGAGTTAAATTGAAATAATTGGCAAATGCATTTTAGCAAACGAAAACTACAGGTGGAAAGAAACCCTAATTGGAATTGCGATGCTTTGCAGTTTGAGTAAGAATAAATATCATTAAGTCTGATTATAAATTTTGTTGCCAGTTGTCATTTTTACATCATTGCTCTAATAATAGCTTTTAATGACGACAAAAGTGCTCGAAAACCTGTACAAATATAAAAATACTACTATCCAAAGGACATACCTATTTAATTTTCATACAGGTTAGTACTTTATTTAGTAACTCAGGCAAATTCACTTGGACACAGTTTAATGGCGCAAGGTTAACCATTTGAAGACCTACTGACATCTCAATCATACATTTTTTCTTCACTGAACGCTTTAATTGTAAAAGGAAATTTATTATAATTTACTGCATAGCTTCAATATCCTTTAATCATTCGTTTCCTGTATGTCGAATACGTGACTTTCAAAAATAAATTCTCGTCTGCCTCAGTATCTGCGTAGTTTATTAAGACGATTTCTCCAAATCACCCATAGTGCATTCATGCCACTACTGGAGGTCTCCTTCAATTGTGTGTGACGCAGATAATGATTTAATAGCTGAAAGTTGGCGGAAGCAAAAATTAATAAATACTGTGTTTGGTTATCCAATCACTTGGCTGTTAAGGTTATATGCGATCGCGGAAATGGTTTTTCCAAGTAGGTAGACCTGCAGACGACTCCATATATGCAACTTTAGAAATATAACATATTGTATTCGAGCGCGCGTAAGTGGCCTCCAATTTGTTTGAATTTATGGCTTGAATTTAACATTGACATTTATTTCCACTCAAGAAAAAAGAATACCTTATTTATGATACCTCAATGAAGATATTTACAAGCCGACCTTTTTTTGTGTAAGTGTGTAATGCAAATTCTGTTTTACGCCACTTATTGTTTGTGTTTGTCTTATTTTTACTCGATTTCTTTATTCGGAAACATTTACGTGCATTGGCACGCCATGGCCATTAGGTGGCTCCGCATTCGGTTTTGCCTCGTCCAACTGATTGGCTGTATTTGTTGGTGTGGCCATTGCGATTCCGCGCCTTTACCCCAGAGCGTCTGGTTGCACCTTTAATTAAATTTCTTGCACTTGAATTCTTTAAGCAAGGCACGTCTCTTCGGTTTGACTGGTGCTGACAGACAGCCTATTCCGTCTCCTCATTCCGCCTTTATTCCACTTTGGAAATGCATTGCATTGAAATATGTAATTGCATGTTACGTTGGAGGGATTTTAAAATGACGACTCACTAAGATGGTCGTAGTCGAAACTTTACTTTAAACAGAAAGAAATATTTGGATAAAAACGTACTAAAAATATATGTATATTACATTTCAGTAAATGTCAAATAATTATTTATTATGTAAAATTTATGGAAAATTTAACAATTGGAAAGTAATTCATTTGTTTAAGGAATATAAATAAGTTGCACAGCTCAGCTAAGCTGAATTCTCGCTGTAGCTGGATCCTTAATGCGTTTCCCTATATTTCTCCGAAAAACATAGCTTTCGGTCTTTATCTCACAACAGTTTTTGTTCTAAAATCCGCCAAAATTTGCAAAAGAATGCCCCAATATAATATTTTAAATATGTACAATACTTCTAAGAGTATTATAAAATTAATATAATTCTCTCAATTTTAAATTATTCCTGGTGGAGAATATTTTAAAAGACAAAAAAATTGCTTTCAACCACCAATGTTCATTCTTCCGTTATAAGGTGAGATATATGAATAGCAACCCTCACATAAAAAAACTGTTAAAAACCTGAGACGTGTTTTTCAACATTTCTTCACATGAAAACATGAACGGTTTAATTAAAAAGAAAGTTTACTCAAAGGTATGTTTTTTAATTTTGGGGCAAACGAGAAGCACTGGAAAACAAAAAAAACATAATTTCTTGTCCGAAATGAAACGTCAAAGTTATTTGTTTTCTTATTTTTACGCAAACTGATGACCCCTCAAAGTGACAGTTTTCACAAACTCACCCAAACTTCGGGCTAGTGAGAAACATAAATTACTCTCTCAAAGTAGCTCACAACAGACTGAGAACTGACAAAAGAAGCAGAAAATGGACCGTTTCTGGACGGAATATTAGATTGAATATTGGACCCGAAATTGGATTGAATATTAGAATGGAAACTCATCAGAATTGTGCAATAGATATCAAGACGGGCACCACAAGTTAGAAGAGGCATCCATTTCTTACATCATTTCGTAAATAGAAATTGCATTACTCTTTGTTTTCGGTATTCAACAACAACATTACACAATATTTCGAAATACAAGTATTTTTGTATGTATGAATAAACTTTCTTGCGTAATCTTTTTTTGTTGAGTAGTTATTTGAAGTATATACATAAAGACGCATTTGCTCCAAAGTATTCACTGTTACACGCGCTCTGTGGTGACCATTAGTATATTTGTAAATTTGTATATTTGTGATGATGATGCTTGCAACAAAGGACACTAAAATAGTCTTTGTGCGCAAAATTATATTAGACATGGCGCCAAATATGATTTTATTGTCTTGTCGCACCGACAAGAGGCCAAACAGTAAGGCAAGCTACTAACCATTGGCTCACTCCTCACCTCTACCCTTTTTATCAGCTTACTGGATGAGCGGAAATGTGTGGTGGTAATTTGCAGCAACGTCAGTGTCAGTTCATTTATTTCAGAAATTCCAAAAAAAGAAGAAATATAGGTACGTATATGGTAAGCAAGTAAAACAGTCCACTGCCTCTTCAGTTTTTCTCCTCTTCTGCACTTTAATTTCATTGCAACGCATTTTGTAAATGTTAAAAATGCTAAAACGAAACTATCTTCAAATGACTCCGATGCTATAAGCTTCGAATAGCGTTCAGCTGCTTGTATTCTGTCCTCTGCTTTCCGTTATTTGCTGCTCCCGCCCAAATCAGCACGCGTGGCTCTGTTCAGTTGTGCGAAATTCTGCTGCAAGTTTCACTGAAACCGGTTTGACTTTTGTAATGACTCTACTACTAAAGCGTACTTGTATAACTACTTGGCTAAAAAAAAACTCCAATAAATGTTGGCTGTAGTAACGATGTGGATGAAAATGTGCGTCTGAAATGGAATGGACTTTTTCCATTATCCAAATGGAAAACTTGCAGAATTATTCGTGCGCGGTATTGCTCTATTACGCAAATGGAACGATGGGATAGGCACGGGGGGATATAAAAATATCGCATGACGGTGGAGTAGACATTTTTATCTTAGAATTACATGTATTGTATCATAAATGGAGGAGCGGCAGCTTTATAAAAATTCGACGCATACTGACATATGCTTGCATAGCTACATATATATTTCTGCAATCGTGCGCTCTAATACCCGAATTGCATTACTTTACTTATGTACCACAAGTTTTGGGTCGTACTTATGTATAAAATATAGATTTCTTAATAATTCTTAGAAAAGTTTACCTACTTAATCTCTATGCGTGCTCTTAAGAAAGACAAAAATAGGTACGTTTGTACTCTTATTAGTTCTTTAAAGTTGAGGAAATAATACTGGTTACAATTATTTGAAAATATATTCCCCATTTATAAACACAAGTCCACTTAAAATATTGTTTAAGAGCTATAGTGCAAAAAATTTAAATCAAAAACACAAGGTGAGGCAAATTAAGTTTTTAATGGTAAGTAAATAGCACAAATACCTTATATTAAACCACTCCGTTGAGTCAACGTTGCTGTGGACAGATTACTTTAAAATACATATCAAACTCATAAACGTTTGTATAGAGATGCTTAACAGTTTTCGGCTTATTTTTGGGGGTTATTCCTAGTTATTCTGTATGTTTACCGCTAAGATGTATATCTTCTTCTTCGATTTGCTTATATTCCTGAACGCTAAATAATTATTTTTGACGGGAGCGTCATCTCTGACTCGTCCAATATCATTGCCAAGGCTTAAATAATTGTTGGCTGTTTTGTCTTGCTGTGGGCTCAAACAGCGTGACAAAAAATAGTGTCCATTCACAGAATCTTGAAGAAAAATTAGAGATCCGGGTTCTTCACGCTGCTGGCGAAGAAGTAGGAAACACTCACAACGTAAGTAGGAGCTTCTAAGTTAGCAGGTCACGGTTGTAATTCTTACAGATATATGAGTTCGTTCATAGTCAGTTTTATATGTGCACATATATAAGTACAATTAAACTTTTGCACGCAGGTATTTTCCGATTGCCAATAGCTAATAATAAAATTCTTTACCTGATATTTTCTGGGGGATGCGGAGAGCTCAACGTTCTCAGTCTTTACCGGGGTTGAATGTTAAATCGCGTTTGCAATTAGTTTTCGCTTCATTTGGCTGCAAAGCCCGCAGCGTTGCGCTGAGCCGCATTTTAATTAATGCCAATGGCTGAATTGTAAATAGTCACATAGTCACACATGCATGCACATACATAAGTAGATACATACATACAAACTTACAAATGCTATGCCAGCAAATGGCGATTGACAAGACTCGCATTTCGCATTTCGCGATTTGCAAGTTGCAAATGTTGCAACAATGTTGCAGCTTTGCTTAATTGGCATTACGGACAGAATTTAAAGCATTCAAGTGAAACGCTCCGCCGGTTTTGAGCTTTGGCTGTGAATGCAGATTACTTGCACACTAACATGGCGACATTTTAATGGAACTGTGCGAATTGTCTGACCAAATGCAACAAAACAATATTGCTAAAAAAATTAAATTGCGAATGAAACCAATAAAAATGTGCAAATAACTTCATGTGCTTCGCTGCGTCAATTGGCCATTTTTTCTTCGACTTTATGACGTCAAGTGGTGCTTTTTGAAGTCGGGGCGGAATTCTTCCAGCTGATCAAGGCTTATGTGTAGACCGAACGATCGACCACGGACTGCTGGCTGGCGACCGATTTAAATGCAAGGCTACGGCAGTCGCAGCTGGGGAATACTCAAGCGCATTTAATGAACTATCAGACCGAATGCATTGGCGATAATGGAACCGACTAGTTGCTGCCATTTCTAGTTTGTTCTCTATCAGTTCATTTCTCCGCATACGGATACTTGCCTATGTTGGCTGCGCATTCTGCTCCGCGATAATACTAAAATGCTAAATGACTGAATTGTTGCTTAATTAAATTCTAATAGGCGCAACAATGTTTCCACTGACCGACAATGTTGCTGCTGTATCATTGTCAATGTTGTCGCAATACTAAAGAAAAACTCGTCTCAAACGCAGATTTGTGTGGGAAATTTTTATGAATTACTTAACCGCAAATTTGTCTACAAATGAGTTAATATTTGTTTACTTGTATATGGCTTTCTTGTGCATTCGTATGTGCATGTTTCTACATATAGCTACATATAAGAGATATATTTAAAGAATGTCAAATACTTAAATAACTGTTCTGTAAATATTGCGCGTGTATTTTACATGTGTACTTTACCTCATACTTCTATTTGTTTTATTCAAAAAATAGCTTCATATACAGAATATGCAGGGATTTGTTTGCACGATGTAAGCCGAAGAAATAACATCTTGCATAAATTGATGATGAAGTTCAGATTTTATTTTCCAAGGAAGGAAACGATAATTACGGTCATGAACTTAAATATCATGTGCTATATTGCTTTTATGTATGCAGATAGGTACATACCCCTTAGACTGTAAAGATTGCAGAGCTGAAAATTTAATTCAATAGAGATAAAAGAAATTTGAGCAATATATAATATTATAATACGTATTTTCAAAATTTATTACTAATTCTTCTTTATTCTACTATTGTAAAACTGGACAAAACCAAATTTGAAACAATGTTGGGCTTAGTTTAATTGTAATTTTAATAAAGAAATACAAATAAAGCATATATATAAGTGTAGTTTCAGATAAAGTTGAAAATAATGTGCGTAAAATGGGCTTGAATTGTAAAGATGCGTTCGCCATATCACACAGCAATTAATTCTTATTCAAATTTTATTCGTACTAAATCCACTCTGGTTGATATACAAATTGCCGCATAAACTTAAATTTAATATGTTGCCGTATATAAGTATAATAACTAATTGAGCCACAAAATCGCCATCATATACGAGAAGTGATCAGATAGAAGCGAAAGTAGGTAAGTAATATGGACACTATTTCTGTAATAATCTTCTCAGCATAAAAATATAGGGAAAGAGTCACGAGGAACCAAAAATTCTTTTGTCGTATCACGCACTTTTGTTTACATAAATAATCGTACTTTAAAAACAAACTCAAAGAACACATTAGAAAACTTTGAAATGCTTAGTATTCTCGGCCATAATTTCCCCTATGATTTCATCAATCAGCCAACACTACTCATGATCGTTAAAAATTTTAGCGCTCAATACTCGGATGTAGTTTTTAATGTGTTGCACTAATTCATCACTTTCTCTTTCTCATGTTTCATGCCTTGTGTACTTTTATATGTTTTACGCTATTTTTCCTTCGCTTCTGGCATTTGGTTTGCTGGTAGTGTCTAGTAAGATATATGTAGGTTCTCTCCGTTCCTCAGCCTACTCGTTGCACACAAAGAAATGAATGAGTTAAAAACCATAAAATTATTTATGGATGTCATTAAATCATTATTATTACCGCAGTGACCTTGAGCAGTTAGTTATGTTGACGGTGTTGTTATCTCCTCTCTGGTAATGCCTTTGTCGGTGTTGATGATCTTATTCGTGTTTGCGATGGTGTCGCGGGTGCTGTTACTTTTACCGTTTGCTTCGTTTATACTTTGTCAATTGTTTTGCATAGTGTTTTGCTCGTGTAGGTCATTGACTATATGCCAGTTTTACTTCAGAAGATGTGTTTTTGAGGTGTTGTATTGTATACTATTTGTTGCACATATTTGTGGTACTCACTTGCAGCACTTATAACCAGGATAACCTGTTTGTAGTGTTGCACGTTTGACATACCTATGACGTTGAAATGATTACACTTCGAAAACTATAAATCATTCAATGCAAATAGAAACTATTGAAGGCACTTTTCGCGAAGTAGATTATTAACACTTGTTTTTACCTGTATTAAAATTGTTCTTTGCATTTGATGTACCAAAGCGCAGATTATTTGTTCGTATACCAGACAGACTTTCAGAAACTATAAGTAAAATACTTCGCCAGTTTCACTCACATTTCAATGTGATGTGCATTTTATGAATGAACGGAGTTGCAAGTGGTAGAATTAGAATCGAATAAGGAACTAAAATTTTGTAAACGATTTCTAACATTTACTGTTGTTAATGAAAATAATTATACACGTATTTTGCGTTTTGTTTATTGCATACCAAAAAATACGTGGTTTTTTGAATTCGTTTGGCAGAAACAATTTTGTAAGCAAAGCTAAAAGCGCACAATAACGTTAGTCCCCCAGACTATTAGTTAACATGTAAAAATGATTTGGAAAAATATCTTTAAGTGGGGAAAAATAAATCCATTATTTTCTCGGTAGATGGCTGTAGTGATCGATATCTCGTAAAGTATCGATCAAGCAATTTAAAGTTATGGTCGTTGTCAAGGTTACATTTTACATTAAAAATATTCTTTTGCTATTTTTTGTTTGTTCCATTCAACTGTGATAAAGACGAAAATGCAAGCCAGGCCGCTGAAATTGTGGTGTCGATACTGTGATAACAAATTACGTGCAATTTTGGTTTCATCGATTTCGTTCACACATATTTGATGCGAAAGAAAATGTCAATAAAGAAATGTTGATAAAGTCACCGACAAGTTAGTAGTCGTAAATCATTTTTGGTAGTTAAAAAAAGAATTTACACAAAAATTTTGGATATTTTTTATTATTGCCAAACTAATTATGTAATTGGTCTAAATTGCGAGATTTCAGATTACGTTTATGTATAGGAATGTATTAAATCGCACTTGTTACGTTAAAGCGTAACAACTCAAAATCTGAACATTTTCAGTAGAGACGGAAAACTGTTTCCGTAAATATTAATAATATAGGTATTACAAGGGAAAAAATATGTAATTGCACGAAAATATCATTAAAAACAATGTAACGGTTGTTTCATTCTTATTTGTTTAGTAGTTGCGCTAAAATAACAAATTTTTGAGTGGTTACTCTTTTCCTTTTCTTTTTGAGTTGTTACGCTTTAACGTAACAAGTGCGAAATATCTTTTGTGAGTTGTAAGTTTAAGCCACAAAAATAAAAATATATCATGACGAATAGCAAATACAGCAATAATAAATATATCAAGTGAAGTGGTGACAGTTTCGTTAAAAATTTAAAGTTAAAGTTTGCCGAATTTTTTTATATTTTATTAATCCTTCTATTTTCAGTCTATTTTAATAACAACAAGTAAATTAACACTAGATTTACCAGACCAGTCATTTTGACTGGTTTTGTAATTTGAATTTAAAACCCCTACTGCATGTAATATTATATTTCTGTAAAGATATCATGACTTTTGCAGCTATAGCTAAAGAATCAGTTGTATTAACTATTAAATATGTTTTCTGTTATTGACACTTATATCAGTACCAGTCAAAATGACTGGTGCAAGTTTCTATGTGATGAAATGATATTGGGGTAGCTACAACAACTGGTAAGTATTGCAATCTATTTTCGCGACAAAATATATGATTCCGGGGAAACCATGATTCTGAGAAATACAATGTCGCGTGTTCTACGGGAACGTATTTTTCACAAAAAGAAAGAGCAGAGTCACGTCAGATTAGTCGCGATCGGCTATATTTACTATTGTTACGATTCTAATCGTATAATGCGCAAAATCATTATCGCACTGTAATAAATTCGGTTAGTAAGGTTTTGTTGTGACACTGGTAAGAAACATTTATGTGGAGATAGACGTATTCAAAAATAGATTCTTCAGTAAGAAGACTAAATACAGAGAGAGATACTATCCTACTGTTAGTTTCAACTTATTTTTATGGTTATCCTCAGGCCCTGAAAATGACAAAACAAATGAAACGTTCTGCGTAAATGGAAAATCTAACTGGCATTCCATAGGTGTTCGGATGGTGAAAATAATGAACTATATATTGGCAAAAGTGAACTATTAGAGAGCCAAAGTGATCGGCACAGCAGTAGTGATAACAGCTGAAATTGGTTCAGACGGAACTATTTGGAAAAAAATTGAAGAAGGTGGTGTTGCTGGAAGATTGCCAGTTCAGAGTATTTTCAAGGATGAACCCGGGCCTACAGCATATGCAAAAAGAAATATTATGAAGGGGGAATTAAGTAACGTATTTTTATTACTAATTGACCATCACATCTTAGAACATATAAGAACTTGTACTTGTTAGAAGCCTCTCGCGTTTTGGGGGAAAAATGGATACTAACGCAAGCAAAATTGAAGGCATTTATTGCAAAGGGACCAATTCGCTTTAGTTTCAACTGTTTGTGATAAATTTATAGAAAATAGCTGAAATTGCTTCAAACTGCTTCAAAAGCTTATATTACGGTGGATGAACAGCTCTTTCCAACAAAGGCCAGATGCAGGTTCACCCAATATATGCCAAACAAACCTCAGAAATTTGACATAAAATTTTGGCTGGCCTCTGATGTTGAAACCAAATATGGTGTAGGTGGCTTTTCTTATTTAGGAAAAGATCAGGCTCGAGATTCATCAACCCCGCTAATTGAATTTGTTGTAATGAAACTTCTAGAGCCATATACTATGAAAGGTAGGACCATAACAATAGATAACTTCTTTATTAGTGTTCCTCTGGGGTTAAAATTACTGTCCAGAAACACTTCTTTAGTTGGAACAATACGTGAAAACAAAAGGGAATTGCCAAAAAATTGCAAACAGAAGAAAGGTGACATAACTCGTTTCTCAAGGTTGCTGTACGAATCACAGTTTACAAGAGTAAACCAAATAAAAAAGTACTTGTACATACTAAGTACAAAACACAAACACGTGAAAATAGATAAAACTAACAAGAGACTACCCGAAAGTGTATCCTTTTATAACAAAACTAAATTTGGAGTCGACATCACTAATCAAATGGCACGAAAGTATAGTGCCAAGTCAGGTTCCAGAAGATGGCCACTTCAAGTTTTTTTTAATATCTTGGATTTAGCTGGGATAAATTCCTGGAAACACGACGGGTGAAACTATATCAAGTAAAGACTTTCTGTTTCGCTTAGTTGAAGAACTTGCTTCTGTATATTCGACTTCAGGGGAAAAACCACAAGAAGCTAATATTCCAAGTTCAATTGGTAACCCTCCTGTACGTAAATGGTGTCAAATAGAATATTGCAATAATAATAAGACCACAACTATTTGCAATATATGCAAAAAAAAAAATGTATGCAGAAAGTGTACACTGATGTACAAAAAACAACAAAAAGTTTGATTCATTTATAATGTCTAAAAGCCTATTTAGGTATGTATTACAATGAATATTATTAAACTTATTTTGTTATTTTTTTTAAGTAAAAAAGTACTGAAAACCTCATTAAGTACTTTTCTTTAAGGCCAGTCATTTTGACATGTTTTGGTAAAAATAGGTACATTTAAATAGCTGGTAAATCTAGTGTTAAACAACCAGGTTACAATTTGACTCATATTATTGTTATTCAGTGAAGCCAATAATAACATACCGATGTGTTCCTGTAGCAAAAATAAATATGCAGAATTTGAAGCTATATTTAAACCAGAATAATTATTTATTGAAAAAAATAAATATCGAAAAGTGTGATAATAAAAGCCAAAATTATATAGGCCTGCAAAAATTGACAGTATACTTTTTATGATGTTCAATAAATCTAGGGCGATACCTACCAACAGTATTATTTCTCCCTCACTTTTGTTTTCGATTTAATAAGTTTCGATTCCGCCATCGCTACTCGAGCAAAGTAACTTCAATATTCCTCTGCGAAGCTCATAAAACTATAATATTTTCTGCTTAGATATGGTAAGAACTATTCATGCCCCCATTGGTCCGATTTCTAGAATTTTGAGAAGCGTATCGGCCTAGATTTTTCTTCTACAAAGTACTATTCATGCCCCCATTGGTCCGATTTTTAGAATTTTGAGGAGAGTTAATATTCTTTCAAAGCATATTGGCCTTGATTTTTCTTCTACAAAGTACTACTTCAAAATGTTACCAAACGAGTTGCTTAACTAGATTCTAAGTATTCTCTAATATTCCTTCTCTGTAAACTGTAAGAAATGTCCATCTTCTTCATTAAAATTAAATAAATAAATTATTAGTTAAATTTAGTTTTGATTTAATTGTTTAGCATTCGTCTTTGGTCATAGTCTGTAAGATATACAGCATATGCATTTTTAGATTCATAAATAAATAAGTAAATAAACAAATATCTCAGAAGAAAATATGGATGTATGTGGAAAAAAATAGTAAATTCATCTAAAGTCGATTTTTTCGATGCTTTGGCTTTCTTAAAATAAAATATTCTTCCAGCAAGCTCACATTATATGTAGAAGGACCTCACACAACAAAAAACTGTAACATCTTTTTAGGAAAACGTAGTTATTGTCTTCTGTCTACTCTTTAAAAATGCGAGTAATTAGGTAGGTGAAAAAAGAAATGGAAAGACATAATTGTGTACGAATCAGAATTTCTCTTTGAAGTCCTGAAAAAAGTATGTAGACAGATGTTTTGATACATTTTACACCTTCATTCGAAATGAAAACGGTGCAGTTATTTAAGCAAGTGAAAAAACCTTGAATTCGATCGATTTTGTTGTGTTTTTTTTTCAGATTTATTTTCTGTTATAAGTACCATTCTCTTAGTTATTGATTTGCTTCGATATCATTTACAGAAAAAAGAATGTCAAAGAAAGAATTTCTTTCCAAGTGAGACACCAATATCGACTGTTATTTCACTGATATTCACAAGACGATCTGCGAGCAGAATTTCCATAATATTGATGCATCCATTTGTTTTGATGCGTTTGTCACGGGACTACCAAAACGAGGCAAATTATTAAACGCAAATTATTAAACGGCCCAAAGAGATTACACTTTGTATTACTCTTATGCCCGTGTTTTCGACATTATCGACTTCCTGTAGGCTACCTTTAGTATCATACTTTCAAAACGTCTGCAGATGGTGAATGTAAAAAAAAGACTTCTTTGCAAAGCCGTTCTGTGCTTATAAGTTACATTACTGTTAGATGAACTAGTCCAGAAGAGAACGATTTTGATAGCATCTCAATTGCGGTTTCTTTATAAGAGAAATTCCTTGTAGTTTTTCAACAAAAGATACATATAAAGTTGCACATACAAAGTTGTAATTGAATATAAGAATTATTTTTAAAGAAAGTTGAAATCATGTAAATATATTGTATTACACAAATATCCGTGCTTTCATGCATGAGTACATACATAAATATTCATTTAAGGGTGTAGGGTTTTGAAAATTTACACATATTTTAGGTTTAAAACTATTATGAAATTTCCCTTTAATTCATTTTTCAAAGATTAACTATAGCTCCGACAAACTACTGTTAATTGAACTTCTACTTGGAAACGTAGCTGTAAATTTATGCAGGCTACTGCGTTCTGTGTCACCTTCAACTGCCGATTATGCGACAATTTTGTTTAGGGTTCGGCTAACAAAACTTTTCGTCACAAATCCCAGTTATAGTCAGTAAAGACATCAACATTTCACGGGATTATTCCAGGTGAAATTTATAGCTTATTAACACGGATAAACGTTTAATGATATACTCATACCTACGCATACTCACTTAAATATATACTTGTATTTATGTACGCCAGTGTGCCATTGCAACACAAGTTCCGCCGAGCAGACGAAAAGACGACATTACGTTCGCCAATGTCTTTGGTTGAGGTTTAATTAAAATTGCCTTCGAGTGGGCCGAAGGCGGCAGGCAGAAGGAGCGGTGAGTTTTTGGGAAAGCAACATACATGTCGTGCGTAAGCATAAACATAAACATATGTACGTATGTATACAGATTTATTTTTGCTATTATTATACAATATAGGAATATGTAATCGTAAGAGTGTGTGGAAGTCATATATTACTCTATACTTTTTATGTATATATGTGTGGACATACATATATAGAATGCCCAAACCTTAAGACTCTGCAGAAGGCAGGGTATTAAAAATATATTCATACATATAAACAAAATTCAGGATTTTTGTTTTGAAACGGCTGAAAGGTTATTTAAAAGAAAATGACCGAGTAACTTTTTTTGTAATAAGTTTGTTTGAACTACAAGTAAATTATATTTTAAGTGGAATACCTAAAGAAATCTAATATAATAAAAACAACACGTCCTGAACGAAACCTCCCTTGACGAAAGCAACGTTATGATTATTTATGTCCCAAACTAACAAAAGTTGATTTAATTCGGCCTTGCAATCATATTTTTTTTCAATTTAATTATTGTATTCCCCCCAAAAAAGAATTTAGTTTTTAACTCTGGATAAATTCCAATACTAGCTAAATATTGTGGGTGAATAACTATGGGAAATAGTCACATGGGGAATAGTCACACAACAGTGACATTAATTAAAGAAAAAGTTTTTAGATGAAGAATAATATGGAGATACAAGAATGGTATTTTAATCTGTCTAAAGCAAAATTCCGTAAACTACAACGCTCAAGATCGGTCTTTCTGCATGGTGAAGAAACCTTATTTTTTTATTTTTACCTAATTGAGTTTTCTATTACTAAAAATATAATACAAAAATACTTATAATATGTTCTATGCACCCGATAAACGAAGGAGCATAATAATCGAGCATACATACATACAAATGTTTTAAAAATATAAATTTCTTTGCAGTTCATTCAACCTTTTTTATTTATAGCAGACTCTTTGGAGTATTTAAGACCGTAAGCTAGATAAGAAGGCACACAAATTTGTATGTATATATATACATATGTATGCACTTTGAAATTTTCTGTGCCTGACTTTTCATATGATCGAGATATAAAATGTTCCCTACTAACACTTTGATCCTTTCTAAACCAATTTACTTTACACTTTGCAACCAAATAATTGTTTTTACTATTATACAATATAAGCGGAATATTCATATGAATAATTTCTGAAGTCGAGTTCTTAAACTAATGAAATCAAATTAAATTCAAATAAAATTCTGCCAAACAAAATCAGAGGCGGAATAGAACTCCAGGTCTCTCCATTTGAAGAAAGCCCATCAAGGCGCGCACTACAAGCAAGAGTAGCTCGGTCAAATCAAGATAAGTAAGACCCAATTATTATACAGACATTTATAATATAAATGAAGGAAATATTATTAATCTATTTACACATAATACAACCATTTAATGCTATCATTCAGTTTATGTATCTTTAATAATTCGGCAAGTAAATGGATATTTTTTTTAAATTGTAACTTTCATAAATTATATATTCGTTTTTTCTAACACATTTAGATCCAATATAAATAGTGTATATTACATTTCTTAGAGCGCAGTATGTGTAAAGATAGCAAAAAGTTATTTATTTTCGAAATGTATGTAAATAATTCAAAAACATGTCTCTAATATTTTTATTGTAAGTATTGTTAAAAACATTTCTTATCATTTGGGGGTGACAGTTCACTAGTACAATAAAAATCAAATCTAAAGCGTTCTACAAAAACCTTTTTCATTCTTCTTAAGTAAATACAATAAATTGTAACATTATCATTTAGCATTTACTAAAACCACGGGAATTTCATACTAATATTTAGTTATACTTTCGACTAAACAAGTTTCGATAACTAGGGTTTCTTCATGAAGATTTTGTGAGTAGGAAATAAGCAACATTTCAATTTCACCCAATAGGGAGAGCTTGGATAAATCAAAATATGTTAGGAATTGTTTAAGGTTTAGCCAATTAAGAAGATAAATTAGTATTGGCATATTAAAGTTTGGACTCTTTTTATTATATAAAATTTGTAAACTCAAATTTAAAGAATTTTGGCTGCTATTCTACGACTTATCGCAAACCAAAATTTTTTTATTTCGCACGGTTTGATTTCAGATCAATAAATCACAGATCTTTTTTAGTTTTTATTTAATTTTTTATTTTTTTTTGTTTTTTTTTTTTTTTGTTTTTTTGAAACTGATTTAAGATTTCTTCCGATTATTATCCTATTAATATAACTTTTGACCTGGGGGCTTGAGATATAAAATATGTTTTTGGCCGCAACGATGATACCGTAGTATTTAGTTCATAATTATAGTTTTAAAATTTATTTTATCAAAATATGGTGTATACTTAGAATAGTAAATCGATTCTGAAAAATGCTGTTGTACAGTGTCCAATCTTGGACTTGCTCAATAACAATCTTTATACTTTTCACTATCCAATTCTTCGCAACTCGCTGTTCAACTCAATTTCTAAAATCACATGTATACATACTTCTACAGTATGTATGTGTGTACACATTCCAGCCACCATCGAACCACGCCCTGACTGTGCACGATTATAAGTATGCGTGTGTGTTTTGGCTGTATCTATCAAATACCGACGGCAATGGCAGCATAGCCGGCCATTCCACACTGAAATCATAGCAGTCGCGCGCAGCACAATGTTTGTTGTTTATTTTTAACAGCGTCGAACGCCTTTCTACTCCACCATCATCACAAAACACAACAACACTATGATACGAGTATGTATGTAGATACGAAGTAAAGCGCAGACGTTAGAGGGCAAGAATGATTGTTATAAAAAGAACGTGGAAATAGAATACGCCAAATGGATACTGTAGGTTTGCGTAGAGATGCTGATGCAGCGGCAAATTGAGTATTCTCAGGGTAGAAACACTTGACGACCATGTACGTACATACGCACATAGGTAGACTTTAGCGGATTTTACATCGAATGATTGAGACTAATGCCTAGGCAACTGAATTAACACTACTATTGCAGTTCTGTACAGAAGAAACAAGGTTTTGTTATTAAAAAACTGAAGACAGTCTGCTAAGAGCCAACAATGAATTCCTTCATCTTATCGCCCGTACTCAGGTTTCGGTCGTGGCGTTTTTAGTATGCCTTGTTGATCCATCATAAAAGATTGAATAATTTTCTTATATGTTTAAGTTTTCGAAAACCCTGCTTAGAACTGCGTCGTTAGTGTCACCTTTTACTTCAACTTAGAATTAGAGTTGTAAGTTATTTCAGTAAAACGTATATCCCACCCATACCACTTTATCGACCTTCTGTATGATAAACTTTATGCTATTCGCACCATAGCTAAAGACTGATTGAAATGCAAAAGGGTCTGCAGAAAAAGAAACGCCGAATGCGCGTCTTGGCCTGCTGAAAAATCAGGAGATTTATTTTCAATGGCTTACAGTGAGTTGTAATTCGCGAGTGTTCGACATATGTATGTACATACAAGTCGATTGATACAGACCAATTGATACAAATATCGAAGATATTGAATAGAATTTTTCAATCCGTAGAACTTGAGTTGAAAACCATTAAAATGTTTCACACACTGTTAGTCTTTGCTCTGTAAATAATGGAACTAGATTCGCATAAAAAACTGATGCTCAATATCGAGGCGATAATTTCTAATGAAAGATGGAACATACCTATGCCTGCATATATCGATTTCATGTTTCCTACCAAAGTACCGTTGGATTCCAAGCAGTTTCCGTCAGTATCGTTTTCTCGTATCAAAACTAGAGCAATAAAATAAATTCATTTTTTTAGTGACTGTTTGTATGTGTACGAATATCAGATTTAGATGAAATCTTTAATTTTTAAACCTTCCGCATTACGCAAGATAGACTTTAGTATTTAACGATAAACTCTTTTCCGGATTTCACCTATAATTCGATGCAACACATCGGAAAGTCAAATTGTTGATATATATATATATATATAATTGGCGCGTACACCCTTTTTGGGTGTTTGGCCGAGCTCCTCCTCCTATTTGTGGTGCGCGTCTTGATATTATTCCATAAATGGAGGGACCTACAGTTTCAAGCCGACTCCGAACGGCAGATATTTTTATGAGGAGCTTTTTCATGGCACAAATACACTCGGAGGTTTGCTATTGCCTGCCGAGGGGCGACCGCTATTAGAAAAATGTTTTTATTAATTTTGGTTTCACCGAGATTCGAACCGACGTTCTCTCTGTGAATTCCGAATGGTAATCACGCACCACTCCATTCGGCTACGGCGGCCGCCGTTGATAAGTACAATAAAAAAATTTATGTGGTCAATAATTTTGTAATTTTTCATCAAATTTCAGGTATAAAAATATATGATAACTAACACTTTTGAAGTAAAGGATTTTTAATATTTATTTAACTCATGTGTAAAAATTTGTATTTTGTGTATTCTGAAGGCTCAAAGTTCATTTTAAATAAAAGCTTTCAGAGTTAAACGCCGAAGGGTAATGGCTAAAGTTAGTGGTAACAAAAACCACAAAACGCGCGGAAGCCAACAAAATTTGGATAAAGTTTTGGTTGTTTAATAAAAACTTGTGCAATTAAATTGTTCGTTTAAGGACATGATTCGGCACGCAGTACTTTTGGGGCTCATTGGAGTAACACAATTTCACGCATAAATGCAAGCAAGGGGCTGTAGCTGGTGAGCAAGCTGTAGACATCGTTATTACTAAGCTACCTGTTGTCTTGACACAGGTTCTAAAGTACATCGTTGTGCGTCTTCATTTAGCAGCATATTTAAACTTTACACTCTTATATTGCGATGCCTACGTTCAGTCTACGACATTGGTTGTTTTCTGTTTTTTGTTTTTATGAGCTGCTGTTCTTTTTTTGCTTGGAAAATTCTTCAAAAAACAAAAAATTATAATAACATGTACACATACAAACAAAAATATATAATATATATACATATCCAGAGAAAATATTACTTTTGAGTTTTATTTGCTTGTTTATCTTCTTTTGCTCTCATTTTGTTTGGCCTTTAATATGTGATTAGGTAGGCACTTCATTTGGAATTTGATACCCAATGCGTAATTCCCATGGCGTTAATATATGTATGTATGTATGTATGTATATGTTTTTGTTGTATACTTATGTTCGAGATACTCGGGTTTGCAAAAACTTTTAATTAGGATGACTGCCTTAAGAATTCGACCAAACGTTTTTTTGTTGGCTGCTGCTTTGTTTTTGTCTAGGTGCTTCCAAAACGCTTTTTATTTATTTTTCAATGTGTTTTACGCCTCATTTACGCATTTTGCTATTCACTCCACGATTGGCAAATTATGCAAATTTTGTTGGTATCGTACAGTTAAGATTGTCTATCATCAAAAGGAGCTGCTCCAATCCTATTTAATCAATTGGATTTTCTCCAAATTAATTACAATTCTTCGGGGATAATTAATTTTTATTACTGCGGAGTTAAATGTATGCACGTACTTATGTAGTTAAACTAGCAAAAGCAGGAAATTGGGTTGCTATTTCTCTTCATATTAAGGTTGTTGTTCTCAAATACATATACAGATACATAATAAAATGTGAATATGATGGTGAAAACTCAATGTTTCTCAAGGAGCCACTTACTACAAGACAGACGATTAAGAATATTTGCATTGCCTTCTAAGTCGACTGCGTTGAGTTGAAGTTACCTTGGGGTTGGTTTGAGGTTTTACAGTTGACCGTTTTCAAATGAACACTTTCGAGTTCCCTACTTGAAAAATATATTGGGATAAAGTTTTTAACCCGGGGTTTGTCGCTATACAAATACAAACACAAACGGTCGCTATCGGGTAAAAATTACCACATAACATTATATAGGTGTATAATTAATTAAATATTTCTTTTACGTAGGAAGCGCGTCTTTTGTTTCTATACAGAAAGGTACTTGAAGCGGTAGGTCACGATATTTTGAAAAAGAAAAAAGTTAGAAGTGGTTTTATTACCTCTGTGTTATTTCTTACCCAGTAGCGACGAACGCCGGGTTAAAGGCTTATGTTTAACGGCAGAAGTTCGCAGGGAGGCTGAAATTATATTCAATATATGAGCATTATGACCATTCTGTAGGGTGTAGCAGAGGAAGAGGGAGGACTCCTCTGCGATGGAAAGATGAGGTGGATAAGCACTTGGCTTCACTTGGTGTTTCCAATAGGCGCCGGCTATCACGCGAAAGAAATGACTGGCGCGCTTTGTTAAACTCGGCTAAAATCGCTTAAGCGGCTATCGCGCCAATCAAAAAGAGAATGGGATCTTCAAGATTTTCTGTTTTGAATCTGACTCTGCGGTTATGCCACAAAATGTGAGATATATTAATTTATTGGTTAGAAGATGCGTATATACTTATATAACGTTAAGATTCGTTACTCAGATTACAATAATGTGGTTCAAAGCAATTTTTACGGATTCTCAATATGAGTATTTTTTTGTAACGCCTAAATTTGACTATTTTTGTATGATACCAAATTGAAGAAAGGTTATGCGACCTTACAGAGCGCAATATTTTTCTTATGCTGACGGTTACTAATGCTTTTTTAGTTGTGAGATATCGTTTGAAACAATCAAAGTTGATTGACGTCATTTAAATACATACGGTTATGTGTAATATGCAAAAGTGTATGGTTACACATGTACGTTTGCAAGATTATAAATGACATTTTTAACTAAAATGCCGATGTGTTCTTCCAATAATGAAATTTACTCACGTATGTAGCTTGATTGTATGAATTTTATGCAATGGAGGCTGCCTCCAGCAAAGCGGAAAAGTCGGTTATTTCTCCAACACAGCTCCACCTCTTTCACTGAAATTACCAATTTGCCGCATTGATCGCTGCTGCTCTTTTCCTCTTCTTATCCCTTCCTTGATATCCTATCTAATCTTGCATCTAATAAGCATTTTCAATCAACTTTTATGGGAAAGCTGTAAAACGGAAATCAAGCACCGAAGCATACGCACCGGAGCATTTACTCAGTTCACAAAACACAAGCACACTCATTCACAGCCAATGTACTATATGTGCAAGTACTCTTGCGCACGAAAGTGCGAGGAGGGAGGAGGCGTGGCAAGCATACGCGCTCAATTACGCGGTTTATTCCAACTCTCGACAACTTAATCCGTAAATTTTATAAAACGTCAGCAATACCATCAGTAGGAGGTGAGCATAAATACTTGGTTATAAAACCATACAAGCCACGATTTGGAAATATTAGGACGAGCTGCATTTAGCATTTATATATTTGCATTCTGAGCATATCAGAAGGGGTACTTGCATATATACGTATATGGGTATGTGAGTGAATTTATTTGATTATATAAAACCGAATTTCATACAATAAATACCAAATTTGGGATTTAATTTAACCTATATAAATTTATATTACATTTTACATCAACTCTTAATGATGTACTATAAATATAACAGACAAACTTTGTGTAAACTTAGTTCTCGAAGATGGAAGTGCCTCTTCCAAGAAAAAAAGTGTGAGCATAACAATTATATTTCAAATAGATGAACCTAGAGGGGAGCAAAAATACACTCTATCATTTGGTGTTTCATGAATGGAGATTCGAACCTAGGCACTTCCGAATGGTACTCACGCACCATTCGACTACGGCGACCACCGCAAATAAAACAAAGTATTGTAAATAAATTTAGTATTGCTTTATTAGCTTTAGACACCGTTTCCCCTTTATTTAAAGGGGCCATTGTTTAACCACGAGTGATGGCTTTCAGCCAGGCAGATCAACTTACCATTGTTTATATTTACTAAACAGACTATACGTATTTGTATCCGAAGCCTAGTGAACATTTTCCAATTCACGGATGCGTATTGGCTTTTTCTACTTCTAAAAATTAAAAGATCTGCAATTCTATTCCTCATTGAAATTTGTAAGCATTCTTCGTACGATTTTTTTTAAATTATTTCTTCTTCTTCTTAATTGCCGCTTTGGCGATTTGGCTGAGTTTAACAAAGCGCGCCAGTCGTTTCTTGGCTCGGAGAGGCCCTTCCCAATTCTGATGGCGCTGGTGGTATGGAGTAACGACATCTTGCTTAGCCGTATTAGTTTTGCGGGGATACAAAATTCAGGCATTGCGGCATACAGGTAACTCCTTTTCGTACTGTCGAATGCAGCTTTGAAATCGACGAAAAGATGGTGTATGTCGATTGTCCTTTCATAGATCTTTTCCAAGATTTGGCGTTATTGTGAATATTTGGTCGATGGTAGACTTTCCAGGTCTAAAGCCACACTGATAAGGTCCAATCAGTTGGTTGATGGTGGGCTTCAGCCTTTCAAACAATACACTCGCTAGAACCATGTAGGCGATATTTAGAATCCCATGTTTGAATAACTCAGTGTTCCCTCCATAATTTAAGTATGCTCTGGATGTCAGTCATCAGATCTCCGTGTTTATTCGTACAGAAAACCGGCCCGGCACTCGATTTA
This sequence comes from Anastrepha obliqua, assembly GCF_027943255.1. Lineage (NCBI taxonomy): Eukaryota > Metazoa > Arthropoda > Insecta > Diptera > Tephritidae > Anastrepha > Anastrepha obliqua. The sequence goes on from NC_072892.1 coordinate 77,812,936, forward strand.
TTCCAATATTCAAGCCCCCATTGATGCCATACGGCCAGATTTATTAAAGAAAGTAGTCAGAAATTGGACTGATCGAATAAATCATGTAACTCGTAACTGCGACGGACATAGGCCGAATTTCATGTTAAAAAATTTCTTAAATTATCTACCAGATTATAATAAAAAATTCATTCCAACAATATTTCTATTTTATAATTATCATAATTTTAAGCTCTCAAGCTCTTAAAAAACACCCGGTTAAGCTGCGAAGATACCGAAAAATATGTTACTAACGCTGTAAAGATAAAGCAACAGGTTCTATAATTTCTAGTTTTTGGTGCCTGATAGATTTTAGTACAATCGAAACGACTCCATATCCTCACTGTCTGCGATCTTCTTTGTTTTTACACGGACCGTATGGAATATAAGGTGTCGATTATTACCTTTGACAGCTGTTTTCTTGAAAATTTGTTTTCGCACCTAAGGCTCCTTTGGATAGACCAGGTTACATATGCATTATAACTGTAGTGCTCATTTTGATGTGATTCTACAGTTCATATCAGTTCTACAGTTTCATGTATTTTTTATCATTTGATGTTCCGTTCGCAGTAGTGATCGAACTCGGCACTAGCCGATTGGTAGCCATCCACAAACCAACTCAAATTATTAATATTTGTACATATACATATGCACATTGACATCTCGCTTCGATTTTACAGAGTTTATTGCTAGTTCACGTTTCGTCTCATAAGAGCTCCTGAAACAAAGAGTTGTATTAGAAATGCGCTGTCGCAGCACAAAAAGGTATAATCAGAATCATGTCTTTTTTCGTTTTTTAAATTGCACCTTTTTGCATTTGGGCTATGTGTATCCGCTCCTCCTACTCCTCCCATCCCTTTCTATCCACTTTTTATGTCTTTTATTAGGTTATTTTATTTCATTCCATTTTCTGCGCTAAGGAATAACATTTTTATAACCAACGCTTCTCCTTCGGTAGCTTCTTAATGCACAGTACTTATTCATATTGTTCTCATACCCAGCCAAGCGGGAAATGCGTATTCCAATCTTTTGGATGCTTTTGTACTTTGACTTTCATTTCAAAGTTAACTAAACAACTACATAAGCTGTGTAGATATTTTCTAAACATCTTTTTAAAATCATCAGATGAGTGTCTCTCTAGATGCTTGCTATCTGAAATTTTACACACGTTTGTTTGGTCGGTTGGTTGGACGGTCGGCCGTTTGCAATAACACGGTTTAGTAATTTTCATGGCTCATAGCAAGCCTTCGCAGCACTTATTTATATGCCTGCAGCTGCCTTTTGATTATAAATACGCATAATACTACTTGAGTATATTTTAGATGAGTGGTTATGTTTGTGTAAATATGTAGCTATGCGTTTCTTCCTTAAATTGTTCGCTTTAACTTACAATTTATATTTATTGCACCCCTCGAGATCAGGTATTTTCAACTCTATGCTTTTACACGTTCAACAAATTCACAAAAACTCGGATCCGCCAACCTGAAATTCTTTATCCCTTTCCTAATTTGCTTCCTCCTATACTCGTACATCGCATCTTCACATGCTTTTCTGGATGTCTCTGTCATTTCGTGTGCGTTCTTGCATCTATTTCGTAGGTTAATGGAGATGAAAATTAAACGCTGGCTTTACTCTTCGAATATTACTTCAGTTAATGCTGTTTGCGAAAACGACTACCTTCGCGCATGCACATACTATCTAAACCCCTTTCAAAGCTTTCTGCGGAGAAATTTATAGCATACTGTCCTTCTCCCTTCTGAGTTCTTAGACTTTAAACTTATCGTTTCAATAATTTTCGAATTGACAATAAAAGTACAGCGTGAGTGCGTATCTGAATTTTTACATGAAATAAACAATCACAGTTACCGATTGTATTTTTGGGTAATATGCATTGATGTAAGTTCCTTGGTTCGATCCCGACTGTTTTTTTAAATCACATTTAGTATCGATTTTTTATTATTATGCTCTAATGTTCACTTGCACTATTAAAATTAAGAAAATTGAGGATGTTTCTGGTACTCCCGTTGGTCCGCATCTTGTTTTGTGAGAGCGACTGGAGTGAGCTTATCGAGAATTTCCATGGCTATATAAAAATCAAAATAATAATAAATCCTTGTGGTCAATATATTCGCATATATTGAGCTGCCCACTAACATTGACACCTTCGTTTTATATTCTTCTTCTTGCTTTTATTTTTACGGTAATAATACGCAACCATCGGAAAGGAATAACGTTTTTTTATTTTTTCGTAGTAATATTCCATTTATTCTGTTCTGCCCCAGGGCTGTAAAATGTTCGTGTTCTTTTCTTAACATATTCATAGGGTTGCCAGTCAAAAGGGCGATTCAAAAGTGCATTCTTATCTTTATCTTTATTTATTTGTCTCGAGAAGTCAAGCAAACATAATTTCAAACTGACTACTAAATCTAAGGAATAAAGTAATTATTTACAAAATTAAATTACAAACTTACTCCTAACTAAACCAAAAGATAGAGTTCAATAATATAGCGAATTCATTATTTGAAACGAGAAATCTCGCAAGTTAGAATCCGAGCTCTCATTAAAATCAAGAAGTGCATAATTTTTATCGGATTTATTTGGATAGAAAGGAAGAGCGTTACGGAGAATTCTTAGCGGTGTAAGAAAATTAATATTTTGACGTAGAAATGGGTAATCAGTGTCAACCCTTAATAGGATAAAATCAAATGAGAGAGGAAGAATCGATCTTTTACTTTCCAAGGGCTCCAAGGGCACCAGTTTCGGTGACTGTTGGGGATATTGTTAATCAGAGTCCACGCTCAGAAAGTACCAGCGCACCAATGGTCACGGAACAGATGCCAGCTTCAGGAGAAAATCTGTCTAATAGACAGAAGAAGCAGCAAAGGCACAGGATCGTACATAACTTAGCTATGCCAGCTGCCACTCGAGCCGGAGTTGTGGCTCATCTGTCTTCGTCCACTCCTGTAGCCGAATCTGGCAAGATCAACAGATCTGATGATGACCCATCTGATCTGGCCACTTCTCGAACACTAAAAGTCTTCTGACAGTGTAAGAGAACCTTTGGCAAGACATGGGGTCTAAGACCGGCGATAGTACACTGGCTCTACATCACCCTGATTGGACCCATTATTACATAGGCCTCTGTGGTATGGTGGAAAGCCACAATGGTTAATTCCAGAGTAAAACCCCTAAACAGGCTATGCTTGGGTATCACAGGTGACATGAGTACGACAACTGGTGATGCCCGTAATGACATTCTGAACTTGAAGGCGGCGTACAGCTCAAGTTAAACGGAATCTGGGGAATTGAAGTAAGCACTGGCCACGTTTTGATCCCAGATAGAGATCAATGGTTAAGTCCAGAGAATCTATTAACGGGATATCAGCACACTTTCTACACCGACGGATTTAAAACCAGTGACGGAAGCGGATCTGGATGGTACTTAGACGAAGGCACTAAGTACTCCTATGTCACAGGACAGATGGCCACGGTATTCCTTACGGAAGTCTATGCCATCTTGAATGTGGTGTACTGCCTAATTGAGACAAAGTGGCTCGGCAACATTATTGGAATTTGTAGTGACAGTCAAGCTGCACTGAAAGCCCATGCTAACCCACGCTGCTCTTCGAAGTTAGTGAATGCAAGACATAACTGAACAGTGTTGCAAAACACAATAAAGTTAGTCTTATTTGGGTGCCTGGACATTGTGGTATTGCAGGGAACGAGTTAGTTGATAAATTGACAAATGAAGGCTCTGCCAGTATGCCTCTAGGCCCTGAACCCTTTCTAGGTGTCAATTCCGCATCGATTCAACTATGGATTGAGGGCTTCATGAGGGTTACCCATAGAGGACGTTGGTCTGAGTTGAACTGATGCAGAGTAGCCAAGTGTTTTGTGAAAGAACCAAACAAGAAAATAGCGATCTTCCTCCTAAAACTCAGCAAGAAGGACCTGAGAGTACTGGTGGGTGTAATCACAGGGCACAACGTCTGTGGTCAGCATGTGGCTAACATGGGGGTCGTGGACAGCTCGATATGCCTATCCTGTCTTAGCAATGACGACAATGCAGAGCATTTTCTCTATAGCTGTCCTGCATTTTCTAGAATCAGACTTAGGATAATGGGTTGCGATACACTGAGAATGGACAAAGTTCATACTCTTCCTTTTCCGGATCTCTTAAAATTCATCAATGAATCCAAGAGATTTGTGGAAGAGTGACCTCAAACTAATCTATCCGTTTTTACCATCCTCCTTCTACAATATCTTTCCTATCTCTTTTCTTTTTACTGATATCTATCCGGGTGTAGTACAATGGTCTACTGACTGCGTGCTTGGACTTGTCCAGCCCCCCACAAATCTAATCTAATCTAATCTAAGGGCTCCAAGTTGATTGATAACAAACGGGATTTGTAAGGTGGGATAGGTTTAGAAAACTTTAATGATCTTAGTACAAATTTGAGAGATACCTCTTGCTCACTTTCCATCCTGTCAATGTGGTATGGCTTCGAACCTAGAACGCACGACTACAGTAAACAGCCTTTTAAGAGTATGAGGGCCAGTAAAATTTAAGACGGATTATGATTTTGATAAGATGAAATTAATTTTACTATTAAATAAAAAACGACTGCCAAAAGTTTGAAATCTTTGGATTCTTTAACTGATTGAAGTACAGTATTAGATAAGCTATAAGAAGTGTGAAACAAATTAAAGAAAAAGAAAATGGAAAAGGTACATGATACAATTTTTTGACATATAACAATTTGTAACACCACATAATTTGTCTAGATCTGCTTAAAGCCAACATGCATCAGTTGTGTTATTTATAATTCTAAGTTGTCAGCATTTAACAGAAATGAATTACAATTAATTGTTAATATCGGTGATAAATAATGAATAACAAAAATAGTAGGTGACCGAAAATCCTTCTCTGAGGTAGCCGCGCAGGCTGAGGCTATACCATCGAATGCGACCACGCAACACCTTTCCCATGTATGTTAGGCATGGAAATTCTTTTTTACTGAAATGCTAACTATTACATTAAAATTAAAATATAAATACTTCGGAAATTCGCGCTATCAGACTGATTCCGCGTTAATGAAATGTTGAGTGTACGATATGTTAAGTTAAATAAAAGTGTCTTCAAATGTACATATGTAAAGTGTCTTTTGGTGAACTGAAAAATTTAAAAATATTGGTTTCTCTCGAAAGAAAATGCCAATTCTATTTCAATTTCTCTGTACTGCACTTCTAACGACTAAGAGTTTACCATATTTGTAGCCATCTAAGTTTTTCAATTTGATATCGCACAATTATTTATATTAAGTTCTATTGTTTTTAGCACAGAACTATTTCGGAAATTATTTGTAGAAGATATTTGCAGAACGCTGTTGTTTTTGTTATTGTTACGAGGAACGACAAAGCATTGCTGTTCTATCACGTAGCATCCAACTGCGAGAGACGCTAAGATGGTTCCAAACGGCGTCAATGGCCCACTACTACGTGTGTACTGTGTGCCATTTTATGATTTTATAAAGTAACAGCAGTGAGACGCAATGAAAACTAACGCAGCGCATTGATTATGCCAAATGAATGTGGATGCTAGTGCAGATGCTCTTTGTATGTATATATAATTTACATACATTTGTATGTGTGTGCACATTTAATATGTAAATACGCTCATAGTACTATTAATATGCATACAAACATATATACGCAAGCATAGTACACGCGAATCTCGGCAAAGCTAATCCGCTTCCACTGCAGCCTTGTTGTCGGCGCCGAACTTATGGCTTGTTTGCAAATTTTCGGTTCGCTGCACAGCGGACATTTTCTTGAAATGGTAATGCAAAGTCATTGCAGCGATGGGGGCGCATAGTAAAAATTTTATTGCAATATTTTTAAATAGCACTGCTCTGCACCCTACCATTCACATACATACTATACATATATGTACATATTCGCATCCTTCTGTTATGTCCGTTTTACCTAACAGGGATTGTGCTCACACTTTAGACTTTTATGACTTGTCAGCTTTAATCAAATGAAATTCAATAATGTTTCAATTTTAATGTGACGTACTCTGCCTCCAATGAAATGGTTGCCCTAATGCGATTTCCATTTAGTCAGAATTAATTTCAAACACTGCGGGGAAATTGAAATTGAAAATGGATGAACATAAAAATAATGCACTAATATATGTATGTTTATATGTAGTATATGTGAACATGTATTTATGAACGTACATATGTATTTATATATTCATATTTATGCAAATGCCAATTTCCTGCTTCATTAAAAATGAACTTTTATTACTTTCATAGCAACATACACACGAATAAACACTTGATTTCATTTAATTTCATACATTTGTATACATATGTATATACGCATACATACATGTATGCAGCATATCGGAATTTATATAACTACTGAAGTGTACATATATTATATATTTTCAGACATAGATGCCGAACTCTGATAAGAAGGAACGCCGAATATGTACGGGTAAGTACTCGTATTACTAAAACTAAAATTAAATATTTAATTTGCAATCTGACATGAAACTAGCTTTACACTATATAAAATTATACGTATGTCAAATACATGTTTGCTTAACTAGTATATATGTACATACGAGTATAATGCTTCCCATAAGCCGAACAGATTTCCAAAAGCTGCCAAAGCCATAATGAACGTTGAGTATTGTTGCCGATGTGGGGCGAGTTCTTCATCGAGTGCTTGCAAAAACCTGGAGATAGTTTCATAAGTTTATCTAATCAGATAGCGGTTCTGACTCTCCTGAACAATTATCGGGAATTATTTTTAGTGATGATTCCATTTGAGGAAAGTTTTGAATTGCACGCTTTTTAAAATCTCGCAAACGAGAGCCCACTATAAAACCATTGAACCACTCTTGCTACACCATTCGATCACTTTCATTCTACATTTCCATTTTTCAATGCCAGTACATTTGGTCGACGGGTGAGGATCGAGGATATACATATGGGATGAGAATCTCCTAAATCTTCCAGAACTTAAATTCTTATTGCCTCCACATATTTATTTCTAATAATGGGCCGTGGCAGATAAACCTTAAAATTAATTTTCTGATATTGGCCGAAGTCCTCAGTAGACGGCGCTATATTAAAAAGTTGTATGTTAGTTTTAGTATTGCAAGCAGAAATTTCATTATTATTAAAATAAAATTAATAGATTTCTGATATGATACTTGACATTTCTTGAAAATCCTAAAGCCCAGCATATAACATAGGCATATGCGTATAAGCGGCCGCCATAGCCGAATGGGTGAGTGTGTGACTACCATTTGGGAGTCTACGTACATGAAACACCAAAATGATAGAAAGTTTTTTCTTCTAGCGGTCGCCCCTCGGAAGAGCAAACCTCCGAGTGTATTTCTGCCATGAAAAAGCTCCTAATACAAAAATATCTGTCGTTCGGAGCCGGCTTAAAACTGTAGGCCCCCTGTATATACCTACACATATTATAACATTTTATCAATAAAAACATTGTGCGGATACCAGGATCACAAATATTTATATTTTTTCAAATAAACATATAAGAACTACTTAGTAAGCCAATGAGTGGGGTATATATGCATATATATATATACGACATACATATCTAGATATGTGCACATATGCATATACATACCTCGATGTGAGTCGCTTTGGATATTTTTAAATATTTGATTCTCAAAATCCTTGACGTTGCCAATTACTTACAAGTGATATATTGCGACATTTGCATGAAAGTGTATGACATACATATATATAAATATTTCTATATATTATAAATTACATTCTGTAATAATCTTAAAATTTTGAAAATAAAATTCCACAGTTCTGTGGCCTAGCTTCTCAAAAATAAGAACAAAAAATAAGAATTGAACATGCAGAAAATCGAATACTCGTACCTGAAACCACATTCCCCTTTTTATTTCAACGAAATGTGACACATCGTTTCGAATCCAAGCGAACCTGTGCAATGTGCGGAACATAAAATACAGACGAGACATTTTGAGAATTTCAATTTTCAGCACAAAAATATCCAAATTAGTTAAGGGGAAAACAACTAAGAAACAACGCATTGAAATTTCCAACTGCCAGATAGATGAGCAACGAACACACAGCTTGGTCGCCTGGCTGACTGGTTGACTGGTTGGCAGCATGACTCTAGTTGGTTGGCCAACTCGGCAGCAACGCCAACATTGTTGGCGGAAATTTCAATCGCATTTTATTGCAGCTCTGCTCAGTTGACATTTATGTCGCGTGGTCTTGTCAATAAATGCGGGCAGAACAGCAACACAAGGACAGGGGGACTGAAAATGAACCTGTGATCGAACGGCATGATGAAACAGGGCCCTAAGATATGGGGGATAAGTGTGAGTAAAGAACAGAATATTATTAGCAATGCGACTTGCATAAGCAAAATGTTGCAAAAAGTCACAAAAGTATAAAAATTGCAACTTGTGCGAATGCCATCTACCGCAGTCGGCAGTCGGCAATCAAAAGGTGGCTTGGTTTGAGAACCAGCATGCGGAGGGGCAAAAGAAAACTCAACTTACAATGGACACTCGTGCTGTTAGTTGGTGGCTTTAAGCGCGATGGTGGTGGGGTGCGCGTGCCAATATAATATAACCAGAAAAAATAAAACTGACAACAGAATCATCTTATATGCACGTTCGTGTTGTAAATTGCAATGTGCGAGAGTGGCAGCAGCAGTAGCAGCAGCAGCCGTTGACAACAACAGTAAGGACAAAAAACTTGATATATGTATGTATTATACATATGTACCATTGGTAGCAATATATAGAAGCATACAAATGTATACATGCATTTGCACGTATAGTAATACTTATAGTATGTAAAAGCGGATATATAAAAACGTGATATATATTTTGCTTTCGGGCTACATGTTTTTCCCTTCTTCACCATGCATCAGATACTCCTGTTGTAGTTTAGACAAGAAAGAATACTGAAACTAAGCTGGGCATAATCGGGAAACTAACTCCCCATCCGTAGTTTCGTGCTAACTAGTTGGCCAACTATCGGGGTGGCATTTTAAAGTCGTTCCTCGATATTCTGAGATATTGTAATAAAAAGAGCAGAGCTCTGCATTCTCGGTTATAGTAGTTTACACACGTGCATACACATTTATTCACGATAGTATACGTATAAATGCAGTATGTAAGTATGTACATATGTATACGCACACGCCCATGAACCATCTACCGCTTCTTTAGTTGAGCTCTTTGCTCGTTTGTCATTTGTTCGCAGCTTCAAAACACGGAAATTCCACTAGAGCATGTTACGAGTATTAGTGCTTATTCACATTTGCCCCATTTTGTTGCGTTCTCCCATTGCCCACCGGTTTCAGCAATGCTAGTTTTGAGTATCCTTGTGCATACTTTGTATAGATGTGATTTTCGGGATGGATGGGTAGATAAGCGCTATCTAATTTCCAGAAGTAATCCCCGTGAAACTTTATGTTTTTGTCAATATAAATTATTCAGATTAAGAAAACGTGCTTAGGGCAAAAGATTTTAGTATTCGTATTTTCTGTATATCTGGTGGTACTTTCGTCAGGCCATTCTTTTGCGGGATTTTTCTTTTGTTTTCCTTACACTTTTTCTCGAATAGTCAGATCAAGAGACACAGATTATCTCTAATGCATAAAATTGTCCTGCATTTTCTAAATGCGCACAAAGCTTTTTATTTAACTGCATTGCTGCAAATAATATACTCATGAATCGTGGCACTGTAACAAAACCATTAATGATTTTGCAAAATAATTTGGTACACCTCATGGTATTGTATTTTAAGATTTTTCTGTCTTATTTTGTGTTTAGCTCATACAATCATTTGGAGGTTTGAACCAGTTTTCAGATTTCACCATGTTTTCATCATACTGATTAATGTGTTTTTGGATTTATGTGTCGTTTGCCGATATTAAAAATCAGTAAAAGCGTATTTTTGACCTCAAACATAGCCAAGTCAATCGTCGATTCAGGCAAACTTAGGCTTAAAATGTAGGTGACAAAATTGTCTTTCAGAAAACCTATCTAATGTCGATATAAAATTTTTTTTTGTTCCAGAAAAAAGTTAATAAAGTTTGATAATTTAGTAAAAACGTCAAAAATGCCTTTTTTTTACTCTCAAAGCTGTTTTGCGAAAACTACGGCTTCAATTGACACGAATTGTAGGGCATATGTGTGCCCTTCGAAATTTATGCACTTCAAAGAAATTGCGCGCACTGTTTTCGAGATTGCAGGTAATAACTGCACTATTGCACAAAAAACAGGTTTTTTGGGAATATCTCGGAAACCGTTCTTTGAAAAAAAAAATAAAATTCATTTTTGGTTTCAGCGACCTTAAATTAGTCTAAAAAACGCTTTTTGGTCGAGGACCATTTTTGAAAGTGAAAATTCGTAAACTAGTGTTATTGGTAAAACTCAAAATCTATAAGCGTAATGATACTTTGCGACTTATGGAATTTTATTATTTAACTTTTACGAATCGGAAATTTTAATAAACATTTCCTTTATAAATTTAAAAATTGAGTATTTATTTATTCGCTCCTTTAGTGATGCCTAATAGAAATATAAAAGATTGGCTTTGAATTGTCCCGATAAAGAAATTATGTTTCTGTTTTGTTTCATGCACTAAAGTAATAGTTAGTTACCTAATCAAATTTTATTAAAATCAAATCAGCAATTGAAGGAAATATAAGTTCAGTTGATAATCACTAAAAGGCAGAACCTTAAACTAGAAGACTATTGACTATTGACGATATGCACCAGCTGCTGTGTTGCCGACTATAAAGATTTTAAGGTTATATTCTGGTGTTAATTTAATGATAAAAGAGACCTAAAAGTCTGAGTTCAACACGAACCATCTTGAAATGGCCCGCTAGGAATGTGTGTCTAAAAAAAGCAATATTTTTTTATACAGAAGCAGTACGCATGCAAAATATTTAACGCAATAAAATTGTATACCAGATATTATTCACAATTGTATTTTTCTATCCGAAACTTAAATAGAGCAGCAAAAAAGAAAATTACAGCCGTTGAAAAATCCCAAGAACGATACGCAGTTCTTTAAGACTTTTTCCAATAAAATCGCTAAAATGTTTCGCATATTAGGTTTTACTTTATAAATTCAAAATGTTTTCAATCTGTATCAGCTTTTTTATCTGAAAAAACATACTATTTTACGCCATGCATAAAAGTTAATTCAATTAGAAAATCCTTTGAATTGACATTATTAAACCTCTACAACGTTCAGTGGATTCCCCAGCCGTTTTGGCCTTTTCAAATAACTGACACAAATTATTGCACTGAGTGCATTTTTACGTCGTTCCAAAGATGTTCTATTGGACTTAAGTAGGCACTTGAAGATGCCTAAACCAGAAGAGTGATAAAATTTCCTTTGAAAAATCATTTTATTCTTGAAATTTCCAAATCACCGATAAATTCTCTTTCGCATAAGGTAGCATTACATTTTGAAGTATCTGAACATACTTGACCGCATCTATATTAACTTTATTCTGATGAATTGGCCCTACACCGTTCCCCACGATTATTTCACAGGGGTAAATGCTTAATAAATATTTTAAACGCAGGTACATCCACTTATATAAACGTGTAATAAGACAGGATTTTTAGATTCGATTCAGTGGTTTCAACAAGCAAGAAGTCCCTTTCCCTTTTACAAAAATCAAGTAGTAGTTGAAAGCAATGTAAATGTAGAACCTTCACTTGAAAGTAGTAGTGCATTAAAAAAAAAAAAATCGGTAAAAACTAGCTCTTAATGGCATCGTTCCCTGCCTTTATGGTTCATGAGTAATGCCTTCATCAGAGTGTACAGTATTTACGCAAGAAAAATTACAGTGCTACATCGCAGTTGTTGCTATTAAAAGTAAGTGGAGTAAGATCCCTGGGTATTTATTTGTTTCTACTACAAGGTGGCGTAAAATCAATCACCCTATCGGAATATTTATAATTTTTGCAAATGGCGTCGTACGCTCATCATATTTGATACTTGTGAACTCTGCTGCAGTATACAAACAGACAAGCAGTGAAGCGTGTAAAGGCACTCAAATTCAACTTTTTGCTTTAGTTGGTCGCCTTATCTCCCTAAAGTTATCTCCTAAAGTTATAACGCTCATACGCACCCCAATGCGGGATTTACTAGATCATATGAAAATTTATTGTGAGATGTTCGAGTCAATCAGTCAATCTTCACGGGCTTGCGTTTTTCATCAGCATACATAATTACTATTCCGATGATTATCTGTTATGTGAAATTAAACGTTGTCTTCACTTTTTCACACTATTTGTCCACCTCTAAAGATATTAGAGTGCGAAGTTTTAAGGTAGACTAGATGGAGAGTTTAAAGCATTGGAACAATTTCTGTTCTCGTCGGTCAGAATCAGCGTTTGGAGGTCATAACAGCTGCTAAAAAGTTTCGTTTAGAATTCGAGTCGCTGGGAATCAAAAATCAAATACTTCAAAAGAAGAAACAATTTTCGCTCTGACTGCATATTTGAAAATGAGTTGACCGGCATTGGGGAATTTTTCTATTCAAATGAATTCTGCATTCAGATTCTGCAACATCCACTTCAGTAAACTACCTAATGGCTTAAAGTTTCTATTTTACGCACTTGCAGACAATATTCCATTGGCTAAAATTAAATTTAAAAACACATACATGTTTCTATTTTGATTATGTTAATGTGTGCAAATCTTTGAATGCTCCTCATTGTATTCTTACATCAAAATAAATTTCATTACAAGAACATCAGCTGCCCATTAGAAGTTATTTGTGGAGCTAGTGATTTTCTTGTTTTCACTATGCGTTTGACAATTTAACGCTCACATTTTTCATTGCTAATTTCTCTAGTTGAATATAAATTTGAATTAAGTTTCCAGATTTTAGTTCTAACTTTCTTTACTCACTGCCACAGTTCTGAAATAAAATCCGTAAAATTTATTTTGGCGCTCAATATTATGTCCATATTTTTCACAGATTCAGAAAGTTTTTTTTTTTTGCTTCTTTATTATTATAAGAGTAAGTATGATACTTATGCATGCATGCAAGACACCCTCGCACCCCACCACCAGCTTCACACTATCTCCTCTCTCCATCCGACTTGATTACGTTGTTTGATGTTTTCATGTTAGTCCTTGCTATAGCGTATCGTATATCCTCGCCATATATTTTTGATGAAACTATTCCAAGCACTGTTATGTTTATATTTCTCACAAAAAACTTTTTGCAAATTCTTTTTACGACTTCATTTACTTTGGTGGAGATTTGTCTTCGCATACCATAGATGGAGAATAAGAACAAAGCATAGTCCAAATACATAAAAGTATATTTTAGCGCTTCTTTCCCTCTATACGTGATTATAAGTATACTGAGAAGCGTATGTATAAGTGAGAAAGAAAAGTTAGAATCACAAACTGTAAGGGGGACAAACGGCGACCAAGGTAATAAGTCATATTAATCAGAAAACTTCGTTCATTTAAAGTTCTATCTTTAGTCAAGCCAACTTGGATATCTGTCATAGTTTAATTTCCCCACACGAATGGCGCGTGTGCGTCTGTCTACTTCTGCACTGTATAAGTATATAACGTTCAATTATTTTATTCTCAACGAAGCTCCACCTTATTTTAGTAATCTTCTTATAGTTGCCATTCGTTTGTCATGCGATTTCCTACGACACCGCCAAATTATTGCAATCGCATGTCTTAGCTGCATTTCGGTGCGCCAAATTGGAAATAGTAACTCCAACAATAGGGTTTGAAGGGAAAGCAGTGGCCGTAACAGACACATCCGGGGTAGATCGTAAATCAACGAAAAACAAAAGGAGCTGCAAGCACTCTTTGGCAGAAACTCTGCTCAAGTGGAAATTCCGTTAGTTGTTGTTGGAAATAAGTCACAGCATAGTTATGCTTGGAGTTTTAATGAGAACTTGCCGGATGACATTTGAATTAAAAGATTTCATTATTTCGTGCAACGGCGATGTGAATTGCTCATCAAGATCATCCAATTTGGCTCATAAATCTCTGCATATTTTTTGTCGAAAATTCTAAATTCCAAATATCCTTCCATGTATTTTTTGAGGGTCGGTCTCGTAACTCAACTTGCAACTTTTGTGCCAGAAAAGCAAAACCTTCGCTGAGATCTAGCCTGCATAAAATTTCGCGTTTATGTTCAACAATATAATATTAAATCAGGTGGTGGAAGTTTTTCTTGTATAAACCTGATGCAGCTGATTCTAACCACTGATATAAAATATTTGTATATACTAAATTTTGTTAAAAAGCTTTATGTTCATTTTGAAACTCATAATGGTGTGCTTCATTGTTCTTAAGTATGGATGATATTTACTACAAATAAAGGATCAAAGATGTTGATTTAAAATAAATTTTGTAAAAAAATTTTATTTTTTCAGGTTTTATTATTTTTGTGAAATATGGCATTGGGTAAATGTTCACCATAAGCAAGTTTACAGGATGTTATACGAGAATTAAAATTTTTAAAGACTCACTCACACATTATTGTATTGAGTTCAGCAATTTCCCGAATGTACACGACAGCTTTGGAATCATTGTTGGCTATGTAAATAAGCCTTAAGACTAAGTAAGACCTTCATTTTCAACCAAAAATTTCACACAAAGAAGTCTAGTGGAGTTTGATCGAATGATCCAGGTACCCAGGTTCTGTCAGCATTACATGAAATTAATCGACCGGGAAACTTAGACCGCAATAACGCAATGTTTGTGACTTGTGGATCTATGCTGTTGGAAATAAAGATCGTCTATACGTTTTCCTTCAAGTACTACTGTGGGCAAAAAGTAAGGGGAATTTGGTTGTAAAATGAAAAATCTTTATTTATTCTTGTAAATCAATTTCATCCCCTTCAAAATAGTCCCCTCTCGATGAAATACACTTATGCCAACGATTCTTCTAATCCCCGAAACATGCCAAATAGTCCATTTCCGGTATAGCCATCAGCTCCTTCTTCGATTCAGCTTTTATCTCCTCAATCGACTCGAAACGCGTTCCTCGGAGTGGTATCTTGAGTTTTGGGAATAGCCAGAAGTCACACGGACCCAAATCAGGTGAATACGGTGATTGCGGAACGATATGCGTGGAATTTTTGGCGAAATGGTCACGAAGAACGAGTGCAGTGTGAGACGGTGCATTATCGTGATGCCATAACCAAGAGTTGTTGGCCCATAAATCTGGTATTTTAAACGAATTGCTTCACGTAAACGACGCATAACGCTCAAATAATATTCCTTATTAACAGTTTGGCCAGGTGGAAGGAATTCATAGTGCACCACACCACGAAAATCGAAAAAAACTGTCATCATGACCTTTATTTTTGAACGACTTTGATGTGCTCTTTTCGGTCTGGCCTCGCCTTTAGCACGATATTCGCTTGATAGGTCGGTTGTTTCAGGGTCGTAAGCATAAATCCAAGTCTCATCTCCCGTAATGATGCATTTGAGCTTGTCCTGATAGTCTGAAAGCATTGTTTCACACACATCAACACGACGACTTTTTTCCAAGAAATTAAGAGTTTTCGGTACCAAACGAGATTTGACTTTTCGTAGACCCAAATGGTCTTTCAAAATGGTTTTCACAAATCCTTCTGATATTCCGATCATATCAGTAAGGTCTTTAACAGTCAACCGACGATTTTTGAGCACTAACTCCTTCTCTTTATGGACGTGTTGGTCATCTGTTGACGTCGATGGTCGTCCGGAGCACTCCAAGTCATCAACACGTTCTCGACCCTCTTTGAAGTCTTTGTACCACTTACAAACATTTTTCTGCGACATGGTCGAATCACCAAATGCCTGCTGCAACATGCTAAACGTTTCCGCAGCCGAAATTTCATTCCGCAAACAAAATTTGATGGCACTTCTCTGCTCAATCAAATCAGACATTGTAAAAATCGAAAAATGCACTCTTGGTCGTTTGGTAGACACAAGCGCAAATATATTACTGATAATGACATTCACATGAAAGTTGGCCCAGATGTTATTAACAGTGCTGCCAACTCATGAAAAAAAAATAACTAGAGCGAAATTTTAATCCCGCGAAGTTTGACAAAAAAAATTCACCTTACTTTTCGCCCACAGTAGTACATGCCACAAATCATCTTTAATCAGTTATTTCTTTCATTTTTTTCGTCCAAAGTCGGCACAGAAACCACACCAAACATAAAATTTAATGGATTTAATGATTTTTCTGAAATTACTCGAGGGTTTTCTTTTTCCCTGATGTGACAATTTCGTTTGTTGCCAAATCCATTCAGTATGACATAAGCGTCATCACTAAGCTGATTTTTCGTGGAAACCCAGTATCATATTCAAAGAACCAATTCACGAAATATGTGCGTTGATAATGCGTTGTTCTATCGTGTGAGTATCCACGATTAAAATTGTATATCTCTTCATTTGGTAGAAATAGAATTACATATAATTAATGGCGAAAAAGCACTAGTGACTAGAACTATCCGCCAGAGTTGATTGTAAAAGATTTTTGAATTAAATGTCCATAATTCTAAAAATTGAGTAAAGTTGAAAATATAAAAACTGAGTTAGGTATTGTAGAATATGGTGAGCCACAGAAGACTATTTCAGTTAATTAGAAGGTTTTATACTTAGGAAAATACAATTTCTGCCATGGTCTTGTGAAGGTTAACAGTCTATTATATGAGTGATGGACAGTGAAAGTTACACACTGGACAGGGCAGCCATTTTAAATAATTTGGTGTATGACTTATGAGTGTTCCAAATGAAGTCTCGTAAAGACTTCTGCTTGTTGCAAAGCAACCTTAATTTCTTTTAAGCGATTCAGATTCAGAAATTTATGTCCGCGCTGATGTGCCAGCCAGTTGTCTATTGTGTACTTTATGTAGACGTTTTCAATTTTCCTTGTGGCGGTGGATTTGGCAAATGCTTTAGAAACTCAACTTGACGTATTTCTTACACTCTATACTGCTTGATCGTCGTGTTCAAGAATAATAATATAGTTCCGCAGTGTTCTGGAATTCTCATTATTCAAATTTTGAAATTGTTTTTGCTTAATTCAAAATGTATGGTTTCTATTGAGCAATTCATTTTTATTAGAGCCGTTAAAGTGTAAGTTTTATTTAAGTGTATAGTTTTATTTTATCATAACAATTAGAAATCTTATATACAAAAATTCAAATATTTATTATAAAACTTATTCCGAAAGCAAACAAAATATAATTGTTTTTACGTGTATCTGATACCATCTCATTTATCATTTAAATAATAAAAGTAGCTTGGCTTCCAATAACAGCAGATTATTAGAAAATTCTTCATCTGAAATAAAATAAACACTATCCGCTGGATACCGGGTCACAGTGGATTCGAAGGTAACTGCAAAGCTGATGAGCTCGCAAGAGCTGGAGCTGCGCAATCAAATGTTAGTAACTTACCCACAATCCACATTCCGCTCTCAACATGTAAATTGCTCATTGATCGAGAATTTCACAGCATTGCTGATCGGAGGTGGCGAGTGGAAACTACTTGCGTTACGACCAGACAAATCTGGCCATCCTACAATCTGAAACAGACAAAAACCCTTATAAGTCTTTCGAAACACGAACTAAGACATATAATATCTCTTATCACCGGCCACTGCCTTTTGGGCACTCACGCACGTCGGCTCGTGGGTCCTCAAAACGACCTATGCAGATACTGCGAGGACGAAGATGAGGAAGTATCGAGCAGACATTTGCTGTGCAGTTGTCCCGGTCTAGCCAGAAGTCGACTCGCTCTTCTAGGCTCTCCAACAATTGACAATCTTTCAGTACTCTCGGACCTGAGAATCGAATCTCTCATCAAATTCTCGAAAC
This sequence comes from Anastrepha obliqua, assembly GCF_027943255.1. NCBI lineage: Eukaryota > Metazoa > Arthropoda > Insecta > Diptera > Tephritidae > Anastrepha > Anastrepha obliqua. Next base: position 77,830,880 of record NC_072892.1, read on the forward strand.
GAATTAATATCTTTGACAAAGATCTACAATAAAAATCTCGGTTAGGTGGGGAAACCATTTAAAATAATGAGCTCTAGGGCAACACAACGGACCCAACTTGTGGTCTATGTGGCACTCCGATGCGGGGTCACCCTTAAACCAACCAACCACCATCTGCCATTATTTGCTATAGTGCGAATTTAAGGAACATCTCATGTCCGGATAAGATATTTCTTTCAAGATAAGAATTATATGCCCCCGATATGAATAAAATCAGACTATACATATGATTTTCAAAATATCCAAGCTCCTGTGTCTTCTATGGGATTCGCTTTTGTTATATATACTTCAATCAACCTGCAGGCTTTCGAGTGCTTGACATTCGTACTTACTAATGAACTGTCATCCTTAAGGAGATTAACTCAAACGCACCTTGTTGTCAATGACATTTTGACTCAGCGGATAATTCCGTTAGGAGGCAGCTTCAGTAGTAAGTGCAACTACTAAAGAAGGCGAACTAATGTCATTATGGATTTATTACCGTTAAAAAATGCTTAAGTGACACATTTGTTGCTAACTTTCGGTCTACTGGCCGGAATTAAAATTCAGTGGAACCCAAACGAATTTTCTAAGAAGCCATTCCGATATTTTGGAATTTGATCTTATAATACACCTTTTTGGGACTAGGCTTTTCGAATCTAACGTATTCACTTTTTACATTTATAACTGTCATAGACATAAAATGAATTTCAACAATTTGTGTTTCGATTTATTACTTCAATTTGAATTATATTAATTTATTATACGTTTTCGTTTTCCTTAGAGATCCCAACAGTTCGTCACTTGTCGCAACAAGAATAAATCGGCCACGGCTCTACCATTTATTATACTAAGTAACATTTATTTCTTTAATCGTGTGGAACGAGTTCAGGAAATTAATATTTAATTAAATATATATGTATACCAACATAAATGCCTGAAATGGGTGAATTAGATATTCCGTTGCTTTTAAGGATATCAGTAATTCTGATACTAATTCAATATAAATTTCTTTATTTTTATGGCCGATTTGAAGCTTATATTGATTAGCGTTGGTTTGTTTTTGACAGCGATGCTTATAAGTTTCTCTCTTGTGTGCGGCGTTACTTCTGGTCAAATTCTTAATTTTCTTAAATGCTATGTATTACTTAACTAGAGAAACATCAAGCAGAGGAAAACAAGTAAAATACACTCATTCAACCTTTCTGGCATAACAAAGTCATAAACTCGAATAAATGTGTGCTGAGACCTTTTAGGCCACATAAGAAGCGCATACTTGTACATATTCATGTACATGGGAAATGTTGCTATTTCTACATAATTGTTTATATACATTTATATATAGGAACGTATAATTGTGCGTTTTAAACGTGCTTGCCGTTATATAAATACAGACATACATATGCACTCTTGTATTTGTCTGCAAAGTGGATTAGGCTTGTGCGATGTAAATAACAATAAATTAATTCGATTGTTTACAAGATGAAAAGTAGTACAAAACTCCTTCCCCACAAAAAGCAAATAAAACGGGATTATTAAAGACAATATTGACGGTATGTTGACAACGGAAAGTCAATCATAATGTAAACAGTACAATTTGCTTAGTAGAGGCAACTGGAAATACATACATATATACGTATTTACTTATATGTATTAGGAGCAACTGCGGAATGCTGAGTTAGAAAATAAATCTATAGGATGTAGTGAAGGAAAACAAAATGAAAATGCTGCAGTTCAGTTACGAGGTGTGTAAAAAGTTTCAGAACGTAAGACACAATAACACGTGGGCTGAAAAGCCCAGGGTCTGAGAAAGAAATCACTTTGTTTTGTTCAAAATTAGCTTTATTCATCAACGTACTTTCCATTAAGAACAACACAATCATTCCAGCGCCGCTCTAGCATTTCAATACCACTTTTGTAGAACGATTTATCTTTTTTCTCAAAATAGGCTTGTGTTTCAGAGATAACCTCTTCATTCGAATGAAATTTCTTTCCCGCCAACATTTGTTTTAGGTCTGCGAACAGCCAGTAGTCGCTTGAATAGAAATCTGGTTGCAATGCGAAGTTCAATTCACATAGTTTTTCCATTGTTTTGATTGACTGGTGACTGACTTGTTTTTGGCCAACAGTGAGCAATAGCGGCACCCACTTTGAACAGAGATTTCTCATAGTCAATATAAAGCCATTACGTTCTTTTGATATCTTTACGATGTTAGCTAACTCTCCCAACTTCACTTTTCGCTCATTCGAAACGATTTTGATATTTTCTGGTGTTACCGCCTCATTTGGACGTCCACTGCGCTGTGCATCATCGGTGTCTCTACGACCACGTTTGAAGTCAGCAAACCATCGTGTTATTGTGGTTTCTGATTAGCCATTATTCGGTATTTGTTCTAATCAAGAAATAGTGTATAATTAAAACACGAAATTCTTTTTGTCCATTGTTTTGAAAATAACAAAAGTAGCGTCACTCGTAGCACAATAACTCACGAACTAAGGAATAGAATATCATGAAATTTTAACAGCTGTCTCTTTAAGGTTAGTACTAACTGAAAAAGAGGTGAATGCAATAAAACTAGTGCCACCTATTTAGACCCCGGACTTTTCAGCCCATGTGTCACCCATGTAGTTGGAAGCATTTTAAAAGTTGAGAACATAGTTTGAAATTTTTTAACATATTTGTATGGGAACTTTACTTTATATATACAGTTCGTAGTACTTCGCAATAATACATGCGAAGTTTTGAATATTTGTTCACTTTCTATTCATTTTTTTATTTTTTTTATAAAAAATATAATTTACACTACAACAAAAACCTTATAACTTGAACTTTCACACTTTGTAAAAACTTTTAAAGAACTTTAAAAAATCCAAAATTTCAATAAGAATTTTTAGAGAATTTTCAATGCAATTTTATAGCCCATTGAGCTTTGGTGCCATACAGTGCCAGTTTAAACTGTGTCAAAATTCTCAGAGGCACTATTTATTTATTTATGTCTTATAACTCAGATTATTATTTATTTATTCAATCCTAACAATGCAAGAGTAAGCCTTATAATTATTAGTTCTAGATAGAAAGGGGTTGGTGCGTGATTACCATTCGGAATTCACAGAGAGATCGTTGGTTCGAATCACGGTGAACGCAAAATTAATAAAAACATGTTTCTAATAGCGGTCGCCTCTCGGCAGGTAATGGCGAACCTCCGAGTGTATTTCTGCCATGAAAAAGCTCCTCATAAAAATATCTGCCGTTCGGAGTCGGCTTGAAACTGTAGGTCCCTCCATTTATGGAACAACATCAAGACGCACACCACAAATAGGAGGAGGAGCTCGGCCAAATACCTAACAGAAGTGTACGCGCCAATTATACATATTTATTTTTTTTACAAAGGGGTTTTATCAATCTTTCATAGTTTGTTATATCAAAAATTTTTCAATATTTAAGTCCAAGTTTAGGTGCTTAAAATCACCTTTAGTTCCAGCTGGTGGTAAGTTTAAATTTAACTCGATTCCAAGATGAAAAGCAGGTACTAATTCGACTATGATTGCAATAAACTGTGGTTTAAACCGCGGTTTAATAAATAAAGAACCGACTTATTTTCGACTATGATTATGCGCCATATAATTATATCGTTTTTACGTAATAACTCGTTGATTCGAGTGTTCTTTTCTCAAAATGTTGCACTCGAGCCGTCCAAAAGCGTAAACTTGCCTACCCTATACAAAAAGTAAGGATCAGTGGTATCGTTCGTCAAATAGTTGGGAGAAAACTATAATTGCTACAAAACAGCGAAGTAAATCGTTAGAGTAAATCATTATTATATATGTACATCATATTTAGCAATCCTAAAGCAAAACTATGGAAGGAGAGCTGTATATCCACATCAATTGAAGACGCATAAAATTCTTTTTATTATATTTTATTTTTAATTTATTATATTGGAACTTTGATTTTAATGAATTTTATGTTTACTGGTGCAATGTAAAGTAATTTTTAATGCGTAAAAGAAATGGGAAAGAAGCCAAAAATAAAAGACAAATAATAAGAAGAAGCTATATAATTTGTGGAAATGTTAAATTTTTCTTTTTTTTCATACGAAACACGCAACATTTTCGGAAAGTATATTCCAATTTTCGTTATGCTGCTCGGTTTAATGAGCAACATTTCTTTTTTGGTGAAAAGAAAACACTATTGATTTTTTATTCAATCTTTTAGGAATAACAAACAACCAAATCTTACAAAAATGATATGGGAAGGTTAACGCACATTTACTTATGTTTATATTTACACTTGTAAAACTTGCCATAGAATGGATTAAGCATGCTAAGATTGAGTGTATCGGGATCAAATTATTTGTCCCGCACCCATCCCTAATTAAGATGGAGTTTAGTATGTCACTAACATGAGTAGATAAATAGCGAAGTCAGTTGTATTTATGTGAATGCATAAAAATATGTATTATTTCCAAGCTCCTCACTAATGTCCGTCCACTCAATAGCTCATGGGTGAAACTGTTTGTTTTCTAAGTTGTTTGTGTTATTCTAGTTGCCATGAGCAGTGGCAGTGGCATTGAGGCGCACAACATTTGAAGGAGCAACAGCAACGTTCCATCAACTGTCATTGGCGTAATAATCCATTTATTTTAACGATGCTGCTTAACATGCCTTGACAGACGTCATTTCGCGAATATAAACAGAAGTAATGGCAGCTTCACGTATGTTAGCCACTAGCCGCCAGTGCCAGCAATGCCAACCATTAGCCACCAACCACCAGACAGTCTTGAAACGTCTTCCTTCATCCGCCTTGCGCCATCCACTCCACTATGTAAACAAGCAAATAAATTACAAACAAACAAAAATGAAAATATTGTAAACAAGGCGATATATGGCACTATAACTTGCAACCAAGTACAATAACTGCCTTCATAAATTCGACTTGTATTTATTTACAATAATTTATTTCGATAATGACGCCATCGTGAGACCTATTCGAAGAGTTGAGAGTTCTGAATTTCTTCCTAAAAAATAATATGTGGATATACATATGTTCTTAGTTATATTTTCATCCTTTTTACTAATTCTATCGATTTAATTGATACATAAACTTAATATTACAATTATGATATTTGAGACAGAAGAACATACATACATACATACATACTTGTGTATGTTAAATAATTGAATTTTATGTACCTCTAAGCAGTTATTTCTCAAAGTTACATATATTATTTGTATATACATATGTATGCTTACGCCCGCATTGTAAAACAGCTGCATATCCGTATTGAACCATTAAAGCCCTATAATATCGGAAGCTAAGGATTTTCAAAATTTTAAGTAATATTACATTAAGAGGTTAGGGGTAGTCAGAGGCCCGAAAAAATGATGATGAAAACCAACAGTTAATTGTTAAAAAAAACAGTTAAAATTAAATCGAAATTTTTGAAAAAAAAAAAATCCTTCGATCAGGCACAAGTTTTTTATGTTTTTCAAAAGCTGTATAAATTTTATTGAAATCTACGTAGCGGTTTTTAAGTTACAGTGTTCACCAGTTTGAAAAACATAGTTTTGAGAAAAACGCATTTAAAGTTTTGCTATCGGCTCCGGAGCGGCCGAACGCCCTTTGTTAATTGTTGAATAACTTGAAAAGTATTTGTCGGATTCACTTCAAATTTTTACACAATATTTTTAAAACATTATACTTTAAGAAAATGCAAAAAAAAAAATCGATTTTTTGAAAATTCTGACTACCCCTAACCCGTTAAAGTTAAGCCACATGAAACACGCCGACTTTTGAGCTATTGCCTGTTTTTCAATAAGCTCTCTTCCAATAGGTCTGATATAAGCTCTAATGCTGGTATAGTAAATCCAACCATTTTAAATATTATTGTGAGAGTCGTATGAGATAACCCGGACATTAAAAAGTCCTAACCAATATTTAGCAATTTCTAACTTTGCCATGCTTTTTCGGGGAACAAAGTTATATGTGAAAAGTGAAAGGTGTGGCTTGATACAATTCAAAATATTTAAGTTGGTTATAACTACAAAGTCGTCCATACAAGCAATACATATTTTTTAATTAATTCAATACTTATTTTTAATCCTTTGCAAAGTATTATACAATGAAATGGTAAGTTTCCAATAAATAAAATTCTGTCAAAACAAGAAGCCGTTCAATGTTTCCTTGTTTCTCCTCCATTCTTTTTACTCTTGCTTTGAATCACTGCAATTTTATCCGAGAGTTGCAGCACACGCATTTCGTTCTTCTGCAATTTTATGCAATTTCTTTCTAACACGTTTTTACCTCAAGAAAATATCGAAAAATTGGTATTGATCCCGTTCTTTTTCAATACTTCAAACCGAACAATTCTCCGATTTTTTTTCGGAATGCATACATATATTATAGATATAAGTAAAATAAAGTACATGAGTATGTGCAGGCGTATAAAAATGTCTAAACCTTCTGGATACACTAAGATATTTAATTTTTGATAAAAAAAATGCATATGTACATACTACTAAACAAATCGACCTTTCCACCCACACAAATACATATTTACATTAAATATACACTTCCATAGGTGTGTATGTACATATGTACCATATATTGCGCAGTTAGACAGGGGAGTCACAATGTAGGTACTATAGATATAAAATGAATGGAAATATACCGGAATGCAAGTGAGTACGTGGCAAACTTGTAGAATTTTATGCAAGTATCTTACAGAATTCTTGATTTAAGTAAAAATATATTTTGGACTTTTTATGGAAGAGACGCAGGCGTTGGCGTTTGCGTTGTGGTACTACGAGTATTTGACGGCAGACGAGGAAAACACCTAAATGCAAGTAAAAGTCGACAGTCGACTGTCGATGTGAAGCGAAAAATCGTGTTGGTGGCACAGAGAGTTCATGCTTGTTCGTAGGTATGACAGATTACACTGCCATCAAACAGAAACCAAATTCTTTTGTATGCTTCTGAGCAGAAAAGGAGTCGACGTAGCTTGGGCAGCACTGCTGCAAATTATTTTTCAAGTATGAGTATGAAAAGATACAGTGAAGCGAAACTAGTGAAGATTAGCAAATTGTGAAGAAAATGTGTTTTGTCTCTACCTTTCGTTTTATAAATGAGATCCGTGGCTTCGCTCGCATATAAAATGAAATACTTGATATATTTAATAACGATTTCTATTTAAAGTTGGGATTTTTTTATTTTACACACCTTATATAATATTATTAGGCATTTTCAGTAGTATTTGAAACAAAAAAATAAAAGGCAACACCATTCAATAAATACTTTTTAAATTAAAATGTTCTGAATTATTATATGCCTGATGACTAGATTCTAATACTTAATTCATCTGCACTGTTTATTTATTTATTGATTTAACAAATGATTTATCTGCAAGTCTGTTAAGACGTTTATAATATGGACATCACTGTTGGAAGTTACAAAAATCGAAATCTTTCAAAATCAATACTATTAATTACCATTTGCGCCTTGACAGCTAGGTGGCAACGCCACACACAAATAATTTCAGTTAAAGCTTTTTTCATTCTGTTAAGCACATTTTGTTTCAAATCCATATCACTAACCTCTAACTAAATTTTGCGATTCACTTTAAATTAGAATTAAATGGCAGCATCTTTTTAAAATATTATTAGAATAAATCTAACTATATTTATATACGAATATATGCGTATATAGGCATATATTTTTTTTTTTCAATTGATATACTTCTGTAACGCAATTTTTATTTCCCAAAAAATTGTTAAAGCTTTTTTAAACACCTTTCATTTGATAACTATGTTTTATCATTCAGCTGAAATATATGATAAACTGCTATCTTTGCAATAAAAATCAGGAGGCAATGCTATCAAAATATTATCAATCCTGTAATACTTGAGTATATTCTTTTAAACAAATGCAAAATAAAAAACATAAAAAATTGTATGCCAACTGTGAAGCATGGCGGAAGTTCGGTGATGGTATGGAGCTGTATGTGAGTGGATGGGGTCGTTAAATTGCAGTTTGTAGAAATAACTACGGACCGGTGTATTTATTTAGACATTTTGAAATGCTGTTTGAAAGAATCAGCAAGCAAATTGGATCTGAATAGGGTCGAATACACAAAAGAACTTATAGCAACAAACAGGAAAAAAGTATGTTCTGGAGTGCGAAGCAAATAACATCCGGGATAAAATAAAAGAACTTTTTCCACGCAAAATTGATTAAGGGCAGTAGCCGAGGCAAAGGGAGGCCTAACTAAATACTAACTAAACCATTTGAATTTATTATAATTAGATTTGAGTAATTTTTCTGTAGAGTACGTATACTTTTCTGTGCTGGGAATTTATTTTTTTCGTTTTTCATATATGTATATATAATTATTGTCAAAATAATTGACATCGGTTTTCAATAGTGCCCACTTTCAATATACATACATTTCATATTATTTTCGATTTATTCATGCAATATTTAATAAGCGTACTGAATGTCTATGAAATCGTAATGGATTAAGTGTCACTTGACGGAGATTCACGTATAGCAAAAATTAATGAACTCGGTATATTGCCCGGTTTCCCCAGCTTGCCCCTTGACCCTATATTGGCGGGGGCTTTTACGAACAAATGGAAATATTACTTGTGAAACATTTAGATTGAAGTTACCTTAAACTTGCAACACCGTGCGAATTACCGCATTTGTGTGGCTCCACAATAGGTGTGTCACTGATTTGGCGGGTTGGTTGATTCTCTTATTTACCTGTGCTAAATAAGTAGATGCACATTCGCAACGCTGAACGGAAGGAGGGCATGGGATATTGCAAAACTTATTTTGCAACTTTTATGACAGAGCTGAAATTTGGTTTTAGTGCAAACTGGTGCTACACCAAAAACAAAAAAAAAAGCATAGCAATAGAAAATTTATGTGTAAATCGATAAAAGTATGTACATACATACATATGTCAAAACCGTGCCGCTCAGGTGAACTCCTGGAACTAGTCCTTTCAAAAGTGCTCTTTTGGTGGTTTTTAACTTCTTAAAAACCAGAAACAAACATGCCATATTTAGGTATTTATATACAAATAGTATATACACCTAGTATATGTATGTTATTTATGTGTACATATATGTGCACATTTTATATAAAATATTTCTGCTTTATTAGTTATTAAACACTAACAGGCATAATGTCTTTGTTTTTCTTCTCACATATAAAAAAATCATAACTACATCGACCGAAACCCAAAAAACCTGCTGAGTACCGGCTGGAAGGCATTCACTGGAGTGCAAAAAATAGACGAGGTAAAAACACGAGTAGTAAGCGTACATACATGCACTCACGATGACCACTTTTATTGACACCTAGAGAATCCTTTGCATTAAAATGGTGGTTACTCCGCGTAGCAGTTGCACTTCACTATAGTTATGTTCACTTGTTTTGAAATTTAAATTTTGATTTGAAACAAACTTCAGAAATTCTTTAAATTCATGTTCTTGTTGCATGCCTTCATTTCGAAAGTTATTTTTGGTTGATAAAAACTAAATAAAATGCAATATTCATTCTAACTAAGAACATAAACTTTTTCTCCTATTATTGGGGTAACTACTTTTAACTCTTTTGCTTTTATAGAATTCCATTTTCCGAAGTGGTGAAGCTCCAGCATTCCTCATAAAATATAATGCAATAAAAAAATTATTTAGCTACTCTCAACTTATCACATCAATACCGAATAAGAACGAATAATATATTGAGTTTGCATATACGTGTTTATATGTATTCATTCACATAAAGTGCACTTTTCCTCTATGGCATTTTTATCTCCAAAAACCTAGAGACCTTCGGAAACTTTAATGCTCATTCATTTGCATTCACTTTATTTAAATTTTTGATATTCGCTTCCGATTTCATGGAAATTAGAAATAACAACATATGTACATATTTCAAAAACTGAAGCGACAGATAAAGCATTTAGGTAAGGTTAGGTTAGCCTGGTTGGCAATAAGCCACGCATAGACCTTTTGGTCCCTAGCGATACCAGATGGAGACCGGCCTCTATGAATACCTGAAGTAGACATCATGTAGGATGTCAGCGCTTTTGGCGAATCTAAGTAGGGCTGGGAGCTCCGCTTTTGAGACGTCTTCCAGACCCTCAAACAGTGGGGCACCCAGGCATCTTAGTCACGTTTTTAATAATGCCGGACAAACGCACAGAAGGTGTTCTAAAGTCTCCTCAACATCCTCTCTGCATTTTCTGTATTTGTCCGTGTTAGCAATCCCTATCTTGTACGCATGTGCAGCCAATAGATTGCGGCCTGTTTGCATACCTATGATAGTTCTGCATTCCTTTCGCGAGAGCGTAAGTACGAATGGAGTCAGTTTTTTGTAGTTAGTTCTACACATGACTTTTGCTGTTTTGCATGTGGTCAGGTTAGTCCACCTAGCTTCCTCTTGCCTTTTCATGTGGTCGTCCATTTCGTTGTATATTATGTTTAGCGGTTTTGGTATGTCGTTCTCTTGTTCAAATGATAATCTCACAGCACTTTTTGCTATCTCATCTACTATTTCGTTCCCCATAATGCCTTTGTGACCAGGTAGCCAGTAGATATGCAGCCTATTGTTTCCGGCTAGCCTTTCTATGGCCTCCCTGCTCCGTCGAACATTTTTGGACTCAATACAATATGAGCTTATTGCTCTTATTGCTGCTTGACTATCCACGTATATATTAATTGTTGAGTTCTTTCTTGTTCTTGTTCTAGTGTAGGCTAGCTCCGCGGCCTTCCCCACAGCAAAAACTTCCGCTTTGGACTCAATACAATATGAGCTTATTGCTCTTATTGCTGCTTGACTATCCACGTATATATTAATTGTTGAGTTCTTTCTTGTTCTTGTTCTAGTGTAGGCTAGCTCCGCGGCCTTCCCCACAGCAAAAACTTCCGCTTGGAAAATACTGCTGTGGTCTCGCAGCTTGATAGACTGCCTTATTCCTAGTTTTGAGCAGTAAATACCCGCTCCCACTCCATTTGGAGTTTTCGAGCCGTCTGTATAGATGTGAAAAGTTCTATGGCCAGGTTTCATGCCTTTGTGCCATCCCTCCTCTTCAATTGTAGTGCGAAACCTTCTCTCCCAATTAAAGTACGGAGTCATGTAGTCCGTGCCACCTGAGCTCCACTTTCCTATTGAGCTGTGACCGAAGGTTCTGCAGGTGAATACCCCCGCAGCCATTAGCCTCCTCGCGGATTTCGCTGCCAGGTTTTCCGCCATGAGGTCAATAGGTGGCATGCTGAGTATCATTTCCAGCGCCGCCGTTGGAGGGGTCTTCATCGCTCCTGTTATGCACAGAGCAGCGAGTCGTTGAATCCTTTCTAGCGGCATTAAGTATGTCAGTTTTTTTGTCGCAGTCCACCATACTAAGGTTCCGTACAGTAATATCGGTCTGACTACTGCTGTGTAGCACCAATGCATCAGAGAGGGTGATAGACCCCAAGTAACGCCCAGCATTCTTTTACATGCGTACAACGCATTACTGGCCTTTTTCACCCTCTCCTCAACGTTGTGCTTCCACAGCAATTTGCTGTCCAGTATTACTCCGAGGTACCTCGCATAGTCTTTGAGAAGTAGTTCGTTGTTGCCTAGCTTCGGGAGGTTCCACGCCGGAACTTTGTACTTCCTGGTAAAAAGTACCATGTCCGTTTTTCCGGCGTTTATCCCTAGCCCTGCGCGAGATGCCCATTGGTGTATCGTTTTGAGAGTGTTGTTCATCACATTACTGATGGTGTTCAGGTACTTTCCAGTAACTACTATAGCTGTCATCGGCATAAAGCATTTAGTTTTATTTATTTTATTTTTTATATATTATATTTGAACATAATTGATGCATAATTGATTTTGAGCCGGGCTTCGACGCTAATCGGCGTCCGCTACGGGTCTTATTATTAAATTATTAAATATTGTATTTTAATCAATGACATTTAATTTAGCTTTGCAATTGTTTTATGATGAATGTTTTTGTTTTCTTATGACCGCAAAAATTCTATCAGGCAGCGATGATATGATTCAGAATCATACTGAAAAGTCAGGTCATCTCCTCGATAATAGAACTGTTCTATAAAATGTTTTTTGTAATCAGTTCCGTTTACAGATTCTTCTATCGATGGTAATTTTGCAAAAGCATGATAGGTAGAACATACCCTAATCTTTCGTCGACGCTTTTCCAGCAGCGCCAATATGGAATATCGTTCGCAGTTTGAAATCGATTGCGCTTGAAATATCTGCCACAACTTCGCACAAAGACGATAGAATTGTAATATAAGTATAGCTTTATAATGACAAAAAAAGAAGATAAATCTTAAACCTTAAGTTATAAGATATGTAAATTTTACATAAGCGCTTTATAAATAAGAAAAGTTCTTCGTAAGATCTTCGGTCCTGTGCGCGTTGGCGAAGACTACCGTTCAAGAATAGACCACGAGCTGTATGAGCTCTACGCCGACATGGACGTAGTTCAACGCATCGCCATCCAACGCCTGCGTTGGCTAGGGCATGTCGTGCGTATGGATGAAGAAACTCCAGCAAAGAAGGTGTTCGAGGGCGAAGTCCAAGGGAGCCGACGCAGAGGAAGACCATTGCTCCGGTGGAAAGACTAGGTGGAGGAAACCCTATGCTCGCTTGGTGTACAGAATTGGAGAAGACGCGCGCGGAGCAGAGGCGCCTGGAGAGAGCTAGTGAGGTCAGTCTAAGTGGAAGGTTAGTGATTGTTATACGCAAATATTGACTTAGGCGAATGTAAACTTCAAAAAAAAAACGAACAATTAAGTTTGAAGCACTGGGGATGGAAAACCGGTACCTTAAACCCTGATATATTTAAAGAAATGTTGCTAACAAGCGAATATACGAGATGCGCGAACGACATGGCAACCAAAATTATTCATGATATTCGAGGAGTCTGCGATGCGTGAATGAACAAATAAACACGTTTCGAACAAGAGTATTCATTTTTTTAAGGGAAGAATGTGTTAAGGCCAAAAGGAGCTTCCAATGGGCAAGAGATAGACCTAACTTCTTAGAAGGCAGAAAAACATACAAAGCCGCACGATATCAATTCAAGACAGCAATAAAGGAAAGCAAGCGTCAAAGCCCCCATGAGCTTTGCGATGATGCTGAAAACAATCCTTGGGGACAGCATGCAAGATGGTGACCAAGAAGCTGAAGTTTGCTAATGAATCAACACCAACATGCCCGATCTTCTTGAATAAAGTGGTGAATATCCTTTTTTCCAAACAAAGGAAGTTGGTTTACTTAATCTCGAGACCAACCTCATATCAGTTTCCGCGAATCTCCGCAAACGAGGTTCTGCGATGGGAACGAAAATCATAAGTCACCTGGCCCAGACGGGGTGCCTAACCAAGTATTTAAGCTGAACAGCCCTATCGCAAGGTTGATACTACTGCCCAAGCCCGGCAAGCTTCCCATGGAACCGAAAAGTTTCAGACCAAGTCCCCTCAGGCTCTGTGCTTCTGGTGTTCTGTGCCTCAATTTACTCTATGGTGCCAACATTATCGGGTTTGCTGACGATATCGCAGTAGTACTTTGGTCTGCTAGTCTATTTGCCTTTTTCTATCCTCGACAGAATCAGTTTCTTGACATTTTTTCTTTACTGCCATCTAGGCTTCAGTTTGAAAGACTCTTTACTTAAGGTAACTTTGGGCCTCTGTTTTAACACCTCAAATATTTGTATCGACGAGAAGTAGAGAAAACGCGTATTACTCACGGACTTAGTTTTCTTTTACAATAACATGTCGCAGTAAATTTACCTTTGTATGGAATGTTTTGTTCGCCGGCACAGGTGAAAACAATTTTGAATTGCGAAGGAGCGATTGCGCATCATGTTTTCCGTAAAATAGTGTTATTCTATTAATGGGTCATACAACAACTCCACTACGGGAAGTTTTAACACTTCCATCATTCTGAGGTGAACTAACAGAGCACCATCTTACATTTGTGTATTCGGTATGTATTTTTTAAAACATGAATATGTCGTAAGCAATTGGAATCTCAATATACACATTTGTATTTTTTCTTACATAAAGATTTTTGAAACAAAATGCTCCTAAAATTTACGAAGTTTTTCTTCTTTTGACATCAACATGATCGAAGATGCATACATTATTTTACTGTTTTAATTTCAGTATTTCAATGTTATGTTTGAAACCACCTGGAGTTCAAACCGAAATTTAAATTTTTTCAATTTCAGAAAAATCCCGTTTTGCTAAGAAAGGTATGATTTTCCAGTTGAGAAACGTTGAAGATTTGAAAAATAACTTATTTTTCAAGTTAATCACAAGTTGAGCTCAAACGTACATGTTTCTTGGGATTCCATATAACTTCTTCAATCAATTTTTATAAAAAATATACATATATGCATTTCTTAACAAATTCAACAAGGAAAAAAATTCATTCATATTTATAGTACATAATGACATACCCCACCGGCATAGTACGGAAAATTTATGAATCTTATGATTAACGTACTTGGAAAACTTCTTATGATCTATTCAAGATTGCAATTTCGAAAGATATAGGTGTATTTACTTTTCAACTCGTTGACTTTCATCCGCCATTTAAAAGTTGTACAAAGTAGAGTAGGCATATTCTAAGCGCTGGGTATACCGTCTGAGAAACACATATGGAAATGTTGGCACCCGGGGACTATTGTGATGAGATATCGAGAACTTGAATTCCATTGACGTCAATATGAAAACTATAACTTTCATTCTCAAACGCAGATTTAATTTCCGATCATTTTTAGAATTCCAAATTGCAGCCTAGTTTTAAATAATGCTCGAAATTTTATTTCTTGAATACAAATTTCTTGCAGAAAGTTCTGTATTTGTATAAATGTTTTTTTTTAAGAACTCTTGCTCAGGAGAATTTCTGTACCAGAAAATCAAGTAATTACCAAATAAAAAGTTATCAACTCTTACAGTTGGTTAACCCTGTTCGTCTATAGATGGTCACGGAACATCTACGAAGTTTATTGATAATTTTACAAAAAATAGCGGATTACAATAACATTGCCTCTTTGATCCACCAAGTATAAGTGTGGAAAGTAAGTCGTGGAAAGTTAAATAGTTTATTAAACTCAGTCATTTGAAATAATTTTAGCTACTAATAAACTAAGTTATTTAAACAATTCAGCGTCGTAATAAATGAGCATTGGAGGGAGAGTCATATTGAACATACACAACTATTTAATAAAACCTGTTTTGGAAAAGTACAGTCACCTTCAAAATGAAAGCAAGAGTACTGATTCTGTGAAACGCCAAAAATTATTTGATTACGATTGTGAATAAACTTAACTTCTGAAGTCCACGTGTATGTATTTATGTGTATACTCGTATATACATTTTAAATACCAAAAAAAGGTATGGACGATATGCAGCTTTAAACTCAGTTTTAGTACGGAATCTTTTAATGATAACTAGATAAGCTTCGAGATAAAATACACAGTTGAATTTAGCTCGCTTAACATTATCTGATAATTTTAATTTTAATTAAGCGACGCGCTAGTTTTTCCCGCTTTCAAGAATTAATTAAACGTCGGAGCTTAAAAGCGTTCTAACCGATAACTTTCTCCAATTTATTAATTCAACAAAGCACTAAAAGTAAAAGAATATATATTGAAGAAAAGGTTACCATAAAAACTGTCCGTTTTGTTCCCTTTGATTAATAATTGCCATAGTTAAAATCACAGCAAGTCGCACATTCGTATGCAAGTGGATTCTACTGGATTAATGCTTACGAGTTGTGTTGTTGATTTATAGGCAAATCAATATTTAAACGAGTGTTTCTCGTGTGCAAAGGATACGGCTACTATCCTTTTCCGAATGATTTCAGAAAGGTTTTTTGACTAATCTGCAGTTCTTGGGTAATGAGTAAGTGCTCATATATCAGTCCGACTCGACGATTGCTTTCTTTTCATTGGCATTCAACGAATGGTCTACCAGAAGGGAATCATTGGAATCTTCGCTTTGGTATTGTATTCGACACTGTATTGGGTACATAAGTAGCACAATATTACTCCCTGAGATGGGCAGATATCAGCGAGGTGCAACGCTTAAAAACATTTTTTTACCCCATACTGCCAACAAGTTCAAAAGACACGTGCTATCGCGGATTCAGGGGCGGGATGTTTAGTCACCATCCCACCCAGTTAGCATATTAGTCTGATTAGTTTTAGGCTTATCTCTCCAACATGGGTGGCCCTGATGGTATGCTTTAGCAAACTGAAACAGCATGGCTCTTCATTGATATACGCAAGCCCAACCACCAATCGTATAGGTTTTGGTACCAGTAGGTTAGGACACGACTTGAGCACTAGCCCAATACAATAAATAATACAATTAAATTTATATAATTTTCATTTTTCTAATGATACAATTTTTGCAACAGAAACCACATAGAAAGCTGACTCTGTACAAACATAATTAATCAGATAATGAACGTCAACTTCTGGATTGCATCTATGGATATCTTCAATTAAGTGGAATTCTGGGGCGGAGTTGACAAAACCCCACTGTAAAGCTTAAATTTTAAACTAAAAAAAGTGGGATCAAGTATTTTTACAGAATATTGACATGGAAAAATATAAAATTTGATTAGGTACTAAAAATACAAGGGACGTGATAGTTCCGGATTTAGCGGCAAAATATAAATATTTTAAAGTCGGTTTTCTAACCATTAAACTCCGGAGGGGTGGTATGGTTAGGAACCCATGCAGTAAGAAGGTTCGAATAAATCCACACGGAACCGAACTTTTTCAAAGGCACAGAAACTAGCTACGTTTTTTTTTTCAAATTCTGCTTCTTTAATTAATAAGAAAAGAACAAAGACACATTTTTAAATCACATTAATTTTTTATCATACTTAAATATAATAAAATAGAGCTGAAACATAAATATAATAAACGTAAACTAAATCAACGATTTGGATACTAGCATAATTGTCCAGCTGCGTTTAATAGGTTCCCCACGCTGCATGCGAAACCAGTTTTAAAACTCTCTACCGCATCGTAGTTTTGAGAAAATTGGACTTAAAATTCCAAAGGAATATTTTGTGGCAGAAATGAGAATGTAACGAGATGAGATAAAAAATATAAAAACAAAGCGATACTATTACTAATTTTTCGAGATAATAAAACTCTGTTTTTTTTTTTTTTAATTCCATATGCATTATTTTAAATTTAAGTTCATTATGTTCTCACACTCATTTCGTACTACTACTACTCGTATGTTATATGTAAGCCTGCGGCTTTATGTACGCATTTGCTTATGGCGATTTAGCAGCACTCGTGAACAAATTTTAACTACGGTGCAAAAATATTCCCAGTATAAAGACAGGAGTTAGTCTTTAGTTTTAGGAAGAAGTCGCTTAAGTTACACACATTATTGTAGAGCAAGATAAAATAGTTTCTTTCTTTCTCAAAAGCCAATTAGATACAATTTTCTTTAAAATAGAAAACCAAACTGCAAATGCCAAACTCATTTGTTTTTAACCCTTGTATCTCATTGACGTTCAGTAGAGAAAATAAAAAACAAAAACATAAAGAAAATTAGCAAAATATTAAGGAGAGACATCTAATGTAAGGCACCTTCGCCATAGGCAGTCCAATGCCAAATAACGCTAATACTCACGAACCAAATACACAGCAGACCTAATGGAATTCAATAATTAGATGACCTCGAAACTGTGAGGCAACTAGCAAGAAAAGCAACAAAGTGTGTAGGACAATACGAGTATATGAAACAGATCGAGAAGAGGTTTTGGGTGTGCCGTTTTTGAGCGAGACTTTGGTGCACTGCTATCAAATGTGTTTGTTATGGTCATTAATATTTTTATTCGTTTATTGGTAGTAGCCGCAGTTCAGAGCAGTTAAAGCAAAAGAAACAGCAGGAGTGGCAAGAAAGTGAAAAAAGATATACTAAAAATCCTTTCGCTGTTATTGCGCTCTAATTCTTAACTGTGGCCTTCCAAATGTAGAAGAGCGATACAACAAAACCAATCGTTTCATGGTTGACGGACAAGATGAGGAGTAATTTGGCAGTTTGGCATCACTCATGCTATACTGCTGTTGTAGCGCGCTAAGTTGCACGCGTTGAACGTTTCCCATTTTTAATTTTTATGAAGGTCATTTAAAGAAAAAGAGAGCGCGAAAAAATGCGAACAATAAAATTTTATTTCATAACTCATATTTCATGAGAACTCCAACTGCAACGCCATTACGTTTATGCATTTTCTACAGCAACGAGTTAAACGAGGTGCGAGCGGCAATTGAAAATTTTCATGACGATCCCAGAAATCCTTTTGTAGCACCAGCGCACACTGGGGTATACTCTTACAATTCGACACTGGGTTGTGAATTTTATAAAATAATACTATTATTTTTGTAATCAACTAAATACGTTTTCTTATCTGAAACTATACTTAAAATATATCGAAGTAAAGGATTAAAAATACACGAGAAATAAGCGTACACGGGTTTGCTTATTTCATAAGAATTTTATGTAAACCAAAGATATGACCTAGAGAGTAGTAGAAATACTCGGTACGATTATGCAAAACCAATCTATTTCTTAATCTTTCTTGATAATAACTTATAGAAAAACTTCACATTTTAATCATTATCAGAAATATTAAGCAACTAAAGCCATAAAACAAAAAGAGAAAAAAGTAAAGCATATCTTCTGAAATATGTATTATAAAGGGTTTTTCAATACGGGCGGGTAGATGTTGAAATGGAAATGGATGGCGTTTGCTGTGTGGCACGTAGCGCCGTCCTGCTAGAACCACATGTCGTCTAGGTCCATATGGTTCAATATGGGCCATAAGAAATTGGTTATCATCGTTGTGTAGCGCTCGCTGTTGACGGTGACCGCCTCACCAACGTCGTTTTCAAAAAAGTTCGGACCAATGACGCCGCCGGCCCAAAATCCACACCAAACGGTAACTTTTTGAGGATGCATTATCACCCGGTGAACCTCGTTTGGATTGGTGTCGTCCCATATACGGCAATTTTGTTTGTTAACACAGCCATTCATCCAAAAATGCGCCTCGTCACTAAAGATGATTTTTCGCCCAAAACTGGGATTCTCTTCCAAACTATTCGAAGCGCAGTCAGCGAACAAACGGCGTTGTCTATGGTCATCAACTTTGAGCTCCTGGGTCAGTTGGATCTTGTACGGGTATAGGCTCAAGTCCCGACGCAAAATTCGCCAAGTTGAAGTCTGCGAAAGGCCAAGTTCTTGTGCACGGCGAGGAATAGACTGCCTCGGGTTCTGTTGTACACGGACCGCGGAAATGTTCTCGGCTGATCTTGCGTTCCTTGAACATACGGGTGTTGTCTGATTGTTTACTGACCTGGTCGTCTCAAATTTGGCCACCAAACATTGAAGAGTCGACTTTGAAGGGCCACCACGTCTACCGAAAAATGGGCGCAATGCGCGCAACGTTTGCGTTAATGAACACTCATTTTGATAATAAAGTTTTATCATTTGAATTTGCTGTTCAATCATGTAACTCGCCATGGTGATTTGGCATAAACAACTGAATAATAAAACAAAAGATTTAACAGATGTCACCAAAACAAAATGGCTGCCATAGGGCGCCAAAATCGACTCGCGCCAATTGAAAAACCCTTTACAATACTTAATTTTAACATCCCATAAGTATCCTTTTCGAAAACATAATCAAAAAATATGCAATATCGGTGTCAAATAGAAAGCTTAATGCAGTCGTGTTTTTGAATAAGGTTACCTAACCTAAAAACTGAAATATTGGTATCCGAAGAAAGTAGCGCGAATTATAAGCATTTCTAAATGGGGTTGCCAACTAACTTTAATGTTATAGATATGTAAGTTATGTAATGAAATAGCGATATAAAAACACTTTAGCTTCAAAAAGACGGGAAGTTATTACACTAAAACAGCTCTCAAAACTTTCAGAAATTGTAGGCAAATGGAAAAAAAAATTATTTTCAAAGATAGAGAATTTTTTTATTGTTTCCTACGATTTAAACTCGATTAAACCCCGATTGATAAATGTTGTAACATTATGATAATATAATATGACCATCATCTATAAGTTATTCTGCTGTGTGAAATGAATTCATAGTAGTCCACAAACAAGCGCTCGAATCGAGAGACTTAGTTATATAATATTTGGGTGTAAACATCAGAACTTTTAACAGCGTATTGATATTGCACGATAGGCTGAGCGCAGAACAAAGAGTTCTGCAAACTTTAAAATAATATTATGTCTACCAGTCTACAAGGCCCTTCAAACTGTTCGGTGATATGAGTGATTGTTTGATTATTGAGCAGAATTTTTTAATTCACTCGAGCTGTCACTTTTAATTTAACGAAAAACTAACCTTTCTCTGTTCTATTCTTCTACTAACCAATCTCTCTTCTTTTGCTCGAATTTGATAAACTTTTGCAATCATCGTCGGCACAACTTAGAGACGGCCCTTGAAGTTGATTCTCACACTGAATGTTCTCGAGTTACTCACGCTATTTGCAGAGGCAATGATTTAACGAAAAATAATGTACAGATACCCGAAATTAAGCTTCAGGATGAAATTAACCACTTAAACTTTTTCTTTCATTATGTAATATATTAAAAAATGATTTAAAGTTATTTGTGCGAAAACTCACAAAGCTTTATTAACGAAATACATACTTTTTAATTTAATGCTAGAAAAGATTTATCGGATCAAAGATCTTGGTTTTATTCATTTAATTAAGTGTGACTCAAATCTAAGCGTTATTTGGCGTGATTGTGCAAAATTCAAACGCTTATTCCTCAAAAGTGATATTATCGCCTTCAAAGTACTCCCCATCAACTGTAACGCTCTTATGTCAGCGTTTGATACGCATTCACAGGTAATGATGGCACTGTGCGACGGTGCGTCATCATGGTGCAAAATCCACAAGTTCTTTTCCCACAAATCTTTTTTTTCGGCGATTTGCGTCACGTAAACGTCTCATAACTTCAGATAAGAGTCCATATTAACTGTCCGATTTTCTGGCAATTCGTGGTGTACAATACCGTTCAATAAGTTGTAATCCATAAAAACGGTAATATCGCTTTTTTACTAAAATCGACTTGGCTTTTTTGGCCTTGGTTCATTCATAAATCCATGTCTTGTCTCCAGTAATGTTGTATTTGATGAATGTTCGATTGGATTCAGGATAAGGGGATGCCGACATATCGGGCAGAGGTGAGTGATTAAAGATCAGTCTCCTACTTACCAGCTCATTTTCTGTGCACTTGCATCTGGTCTCTGTGTCCAGGAAAGCAGTAGATGTTTGTGGGGCGCCGCTTAACCAGCTCATTTAGAATAGCTCTACAATCGATTGCTACACTGCACTGTATGGACTTTTGTGTTAGTTACACCATTGTTGGCAATATACTATTGAGTACTCGTTTGTATGTGGTTACCCCAATGTTCAGAGTTCTAATACACATTTTTTGTATTTACCTTTCTGTTAGTTTTATATTTTTATACAATCGGCGCATTCTGGCATTTGTTATACCCATAAAAAATTTCTATTATTTTATTTAACGATCCTTCATTTTCCAAGGTCGTATAATAGAGCGAAACGCATTTTACTCATAGTACGTGGATCGTTTGAGTTTCAGTAACATGTATTTAAAGCTTTGAAATTGTGCTTAGTAACGATGCGTGGAGGAATCAGTTCAGAAAATGTTCTTCATCAGCAGCAAAACCAAAATAAGACCGCTAGTGTTGGAAAAGGAATGAAGAAAAACAAAGAGAAGGACGGCGATTCGATGTTCAAAAATTGTATTAAAGCCTAGTACAATGACGTTATGTAGACCCATGTTTATGAAAATGTTTATGCTGCCGAAGCAGTAAAAACTATGCGACAGTGTAAAGGATTGGAGTGGAGTGGAGTAAATAAAGTATCCAG
Source organism: Anastrepha obliqua (assembly GCF_027943255.1). NCBI lineage: Eukaryota > Metazoa > Arthropoda > Insecta > Diptera > Tephritidae > Anastrepha > Anastrepha obliqua. The sequence goes on from NC_072892.1 coordinate 77,852,885, forward strand.
TCGCTCATTTCAAGGAAAATAGTTTATTTCATCTGATTCTGCCACCGATGAGAACCAAATCAAAAAAGATACAAGCAAAAAAAATATATTCTGAATTAAATCTTTTGGTGGGTAGATTTGATAAGGAGTCTATCCAATGTTATTACTTCAAAATGTTCTCATTCTTATTCGTGAGTTGTGCCAATTTTAAAGGCAATTAAATTCATGAATACTCTTAATGTTTTGTGAAAGCAGTATCGGTACTACGGTTTACAATTTTTGAGCGAAGTAATCTGCTTTTATTGGGAGACCTCATCATGCAGTCCATATATGATAAATCGAGTGGAGATAGTTGAAAACATTTTTGCGCATTTCGCATTTCATTCACTCAATTTCGCAGACCCGAAACCATCATACGACTCTAGCTGTCGATTTATTAGTCGCTTCCCATTAAGTGACAGAGGTACTTTTCAGGCAGTATCATTTGTCTTTGATCTCATTAATGGCGAAATTGACTGCCCGGTCCTTCTAGAAAGAATCCAGTTTAATGTTCCTTGCAAAAATTTTCGCCGTTGCAAGATTTTTCGCGTTGGCTTTAGTAGGACATTTAATAGTATTTCAAATCCAATTAAAAAATCACTTTCTATGAAAAAATCAAAATAATACTTTGTAAATATTTGCTATATTAGTTTCATAATTATTAATTTCGTTAAAATTCAATTGCAACTTGTATATATTTTTAGCAATTTAAGGGTTTCTTGTGTTGATAATTTATTACTACACTTTTTAATATGAAATATTGTAAAATTTGTATTTTAGTTTTGAATTCATATCTTAAATGTCTGTTCTGAATTTTGTTAGACATTAATGAATAAATAAATAAATAAATATATGTAAAGAATATTCACTAAGGAGAATTTCACAATTTTTTTTTTAATTGAATGCGCTTGAAGCTTATATCTGAGACCTCGGTGCTGGCTCTTAATTTAAGTTTTTAATTAATTTAATTTTCGTCTATAATTTTTTAATAACATCACCTAATTTTAGAAAGGCTTTTCATATATTATTTCCTTCACTAACAGGAAGAATTATTCGCCTTTTGATGGTCAAGGAAAATTGAATTAAATTATTACGGTAAAAATGGCGACGGATAGCAGACGGATTTCATGGAAAAGTTTTCCACTCCAAAAATATACAGCAAGGCCTTTAACGTCAGCCAATCATTTTGATGACGAAAACCAGATGCGTGAAAAGGACTTTAATGTGAGCACTTTTTGGAATATATTGTTTAAACTAAGTTTGAATATATGTATGCTTCTGTGTTATCTTGGTGGCAATCAAAGTTTTGTGTCAACGATTTCCATGACCTCCAAAGGCAATAAAGAAATAAACTGGGGACCCATATGCTATTCGAATATTGTGATTCGCTTACATTCTTTTGAACTTTCACGCACATACACATACCTATTTATAAGAACGCGTTTATAAATGGTTTCAATCATTTAGGATTAAAGACATGTTTCTCCAAAGTTCGTTCGGTCAAAGAAAGCGGAAATGAAAATGGATGCGGCAATTGCAATGGTTTCCATTGCAAAAGTTTTCAAATGATTATTGTGTCACGCACGGTTGGCCGCCTCCCACATGCCAACCTTCCGCCTTCGCGCGTGCACATTTGTGTGTTACTTACATTTTGCTATTTTTCTTCCTATGATCCGTATAATTTTGCTACATTTGTAAGCGATTTGTGTCCTGTTCGCTCATTTCGTTCGCCTACCCCACACAGGTTTTTAGGAAATTTACCTTTGGGGAATCATATTGCTTGAGTTCTTTTATTTTTATTTCCATATAGAGCGCAAGCATTTCAAATTTATCGCAAGTGGATTCTTGTGCTCTAAACTTAATGGTTTGCAACTTCGCGTCACACTGAGGTTATTTTTGAGAGCCGTGCAACATTGTATGCCACCATTGTGTTTTCTGTGAGTGGAAAATTATGATGGCATTAAATATGTATTAAAATACACTATGTATATGTTACATAGAGGCAAACTTGCTCTACTTCCCCTTCAAGCTAAGGGATCTTAATCAGATGAGTTGTTGTAGTTCTCTGCGTACAACGGGTGTTCTGTATGCTCGTTGAGAGGTTAACGAAGAAAGTTGACATATCATTGAAATGTAATTCTAAAATTCATTGTACAAATTGGCACATGTTTGGAGTGTTAACAATCCCCTGCCCACCACTGTTTGGTATGGTTCACCTGTCGGAAGCATGTGCAGGTTAGAAATACAGGTTGATCCAATGTAAGTATCAATGCTGATCACTGCATGTAAATAATTTTGGAATGATTTGATTTCCCATGTCAATGACAAGGCGGTATAACAGGTCTTGCTCTTTGGCATGGAATCAGTTCAAGAAATATGCCTGACGTTGGTCACTTAGGTCATGTGACTTGATCACTTTTTATTGGGATGTTACTGGGAAAGTACTGTCTCATACTGAACAATGTTGCCATACTCACAATTTTAACTGTGAATTACAATTTTTGAGACAATCTTCATGTTTTTCTCGAATTATAAATAGATTTGCACGAATAAATATAAATATTTTTTTTAATTACAATATGAATTTGAATACTATAAATATGAAGAATTGGAAAAATAAAAAGTAAATTTGAAACTCCTGCACTCTCTGAAGAGATGTCAAATCAAATGTATGAGAAAATGATGAACGCAATTTACGGAAGCTAATTAATCTGAATTTCATTACAACAAACTGTGGTTTAATTTAAATATTTCAGTTTATAAAGATTTCTTTTGTTTGGTTAATTTTAATTTAAGTTTTTATCCTATTTAATTTAATTTCTTTTAGCTCAAGTTTAATAAATGTAAGAACCTTAATTAAAAAAACTTCTTGCCTTTGAAGCTGCAATTTTGTAAATGAAATATAGAATAGTCTTTTTTCGAAATGCACTTGTTATGGTAGCACTGCCCTCAACTAAAGCCAAATATTGCTCATTTTATCACCTTTCTGCCTCTGGTTTTGTATTTTGAAGAAAAAATAGCACCCGCTACAAACATTAACGATAAAAGCAGACGCACGTTGAAATACATCAAATTTCCTATCGTCTCTACTGCGTTTCTCGCTTTCACCTTCATTTAGTTTTCCACTAAAAGGTATCAATCAACTTAAACGTTTTACAAAAGGGACGATGCTATTTATGACTTTCCAAAGCGTGAGTGGTAGCGAAAATCGACTTTAGCAGGGATTCCTTGTGAAAAGAATTTTTTATTTATTTTTATTAGCCAATCCCAATGAAGCATTCGTTCAATTATTTCTTAACTTATTCAATCTATTAAATTGCCCTATTTCCGTTGTAGGTTGCTGCGCTAGTTCTTTCTTTTTAAGTTTGTTTTGAAAAAATCAGCTGCACGAGTTTTATGTGAAATGGAAATGGAAATTGAATCAACAATTTTTCTGCTGTTATTTACTTTCGTTCAGTAAAGCAACAATGAAAATGTGTGGTCCCCACAGCACCTGATAAGTTTTGAATATGCTTTCAATTCACATTTACTCTTGGGAATGTGGAATTAAATATGGAAATGCCGCTACGAATTTGCCAAATAGTAGTCTGTCATGTTAAGAAAGTTTTAGAAAGAGGAGATACATTAGAATTAGCCTAGACAAGGAACAGATTAGCACCTCTTCATTTACCTTTCCATTTTATTTTATTTATGTACAGAGCCGGGCGATAATAATTACATGTCTAGTTGATTGCATCGAGGAGAAATAAACACAACTTCGAAATTTTTTGAGTTATGGTTATTGTAATCGTCAATCGAATTAACCTTGAACTATAATCACTGCAGCCCTAACTTAGGAAACGTTCAAACTAAAATTATAATAATCGTAATGTTGAAACCTTTGATGAACGATTACTATAATTCTAGAATTAAAATTTTCTTAATTACAATTATTTAAATAAATCGAAAAATATGCAAAATAATTGGGAAATGTTTAAAAGGTAAATGAGAAATAAGTTTAGTAAAGGCCACTTTCGTAAAGTAAATATTGATTTGCGGCAAACCTCAACCGTATTTTCCTATAATCATTCAAATTGTTAAAAAAATTTTCTTGAGTTTTCTAAATATAATGCCAACCGAAGAGTTCTACTTCTCTCCAAATCATGTAAGAAGCGATTCTTAACTTTCGAATACTATTGCAGTCACAATCATTTGGAAATGGATTATATAGCCCAGCTTTGATAAAGTTATACACCTTTTTTGAAAAATGTGGCTTGGTAAAACAAGGAACTTCGCCTTGGTATATGAAGCAGCTAATGGCTACATTGAAACTGGTTTCAAATAAGAACAAAATACCAATGTAAATTGAAATATTAGGTGGCTTCTTTACTACTCTCTTAGCCAAAGTTACGAATTATTTAAACAATTAAATAATACATGAAATAATGTTGGTCGCAAATGTGGGCAAACAATTCTTGGGTTTTGCATGATGATAACGCGCCATCGCACCGAGCCCAAATCGTGCTGGATTATTTGAAAAAAACACGAAGTAAATACCATCGTGCAAGCGCCTTATTCACCTGATATGGTCCCGTGCGGCCTCTTTTTGTTTCCCAAGTTGAAGTTACCACTTCATGTAAGTTCAGTTACCACTTCATGTAATTTCAGTAAATAGAGGAGATCAAAGAGAATGTGACGAAGGAGCTGAAGGCCATCCCTTCGTCGGCCTGGCCTACCAGGAGTGCATGGAGGACTGGGTTAAACGTTGGCACATATGTGTTGCCTCAGACGGGTCATGTTTTGAAGGAGATAAAATAAATTTGCCTTAAATTTAACTCTGTTTTTTTTTTATTTAAATATTCCCGGTACTTTCTGGTCAAAGGTGTGTGCCATTGGAAGCTACAACTTTACCCCATCTTTCTGGCAGCATACGGATTCCTCTGACAAAAAATTCGTGTTCTTTTGACTTTATCCATTCATTGAGCCCGTTTGAGATGCTCTCGTAAGAAGTGAGCCGCTCTCCCTTTAAGGGCTGCGGGTATTGTTCGAAACAGATGGTAATCCGAAGGTGCAATGTCTAGGGAATACGGCGGGTGGGGCAAGATTTCTCAATTCAGTCCCTCTTAATATTTCTGGACCGATTTAACCACGTGTGGCCTGGCGTTGTCATGCAGCAAAATCAGGTTGTCATGGCTACCGTCCCATTGCAGCCACTTTTCTTTGAGAGCTTGATTCAAACGCATTAGCTGCAGTCGGTAACGATCGGCAGTGATGATTTCAGATGGTTTAAGGAGTTCATAATAGATGACACCCTTCGGATCCCACCAGATGCACAACATAACCTTTGAAGCATGAATATTTGTTTCGCTGTCGATGGACCTGGTTCACCTGGCAGGCTCCAACTTTTTCGACGTTTGGGGTTATCATAATAGAACCATTTTTCATCGCCAGTGACGATGCAATGCAAAAATCCTTTTATTTTCTGCCGTTCAAGAAGCATCTCACACGTCACCAAAAGCCTCTCGATATCCATCTCCTTCAATTGATGTGGCACTCAGTTACTTGCTTTCTGGACCATTCCCATTGCGTGCAAACGTTTGCCGACTTTTTATAAACAGCCAACTCTTTAGACATATCATCAAGGGTTCGACATGCATCTTCATCCAATCATTATTGTAATTGAGTATCTTCGAGGTTTTTCGGTGCCCCTTCACGATCTTTATCACTCACGTGGAAACTGCCACTTGGAATCATCGAAATCACTCTTTACAAGTTGTGTTATGGAAACTTATTCCCATATCCATATTATAATTATTTTAATTTAATTTATGTTTAAATTATTATTTTGATTTGAGATTTACTGCTCACTTTCCATTCATGGAATCTGTGTAAGAGTATTTCTCTTGGCCTGACCATTGGGTCCTCATCTAAACATAGTCTTCTGTACATACATAGCCATGATTCGCCCAGTCTTATGTTATGGTTGCTTGGTCTGGTAGACAGGTCTACGTATTAGTATGATCATATAAAACTAGGAAAAGTACAGAACGTTACATGTATTGAGATAGGCTCCCTGGGATTAAAAGGTAGCAATTCTGAGTGTTGTACTGATATCTTTTTTCTATTTGGGTTTCCACACTCATTGTTATTGGCTTATTGCTAACGCTGACGAGCAGATTTATGCCTTTGAGTAGGAGGCCAGTTACATTAGTTCACGGCTAAAAAAATTCAAGAACCAGGCCATCCAATTTCTTTTCCGATTTTTTCCTTTCACGTAGTTTTCAAGATATCACCATATGTCGTCATTTGGATTGAAAAATAGTTAGACCACAAAAATTTCTCATATATATGGAATATCCGTTAACCGATTAAACCAAAATATACCATATGTATAAAAATAAGGGCAATTCATAAAGTTAAAAGAATGCATTTATGAACATTTTAAATACAAGTATAAAAATTTTGGATTTATTTGTAAGAAATATATAAGAAAACCGCTTCAAGTGACTTTTTTGTTCATTCCTTAGAACTAAAATGGCTAGAAAAACTTAAAATATAAATTTAAAAAAAATCTTAATGTAAAATTCCATGACAATAAAAGTACTAATTTATGCGTTGGCTATATTTAAGTGGCGACGACAGAGACATAGCGCAGCGAATAAAGATCCAGCGGCTACGTTGGCTGGGTCATGTCGTCCGAATGTATTCAAACATTCCGGCTCTGAAAGTATTCGATGCGGTACCAGCTGGTGGTAGCTGAGGAAGAGGTAGGCCTCCTCTGCGTTGGAAAGATCAGGTGGAGAAGGACTTGGCTTCACTTGGTGTGTCCAATTGGCGCCGGTTAGTATGAGAAAGAAACGACTGGCGCGCATTGTTAAACTCGGCCAAAATCGCGTAAGCGGTTATCGCGCCAATTAAGAAGAGATATTTAAGTGGCCAACTAAATATCTAAATTTTTTAATATAACAATAACTTAACGTTTTTCTGGTAACACTCTTAGTGTAATAAATTTTAATTATATGTAAAATTACATACAACTGAATCTTTACAGAGTCCACTACTGTGGATATAAAAAATTAAACAATAAAAAAATATCTTATAATTGTGATTATCCCTTGGCAGGCAATAGATAACCTCTGAAAATGTTAAGCGGACTCCGAATGGCAGATGGTTTTTATGAGAAGGTTTTTCATGGCAGAAATACACTCGGAGGTTTGTCATTGCTAGCCGATTGGCTATCGCTATAAGAAAAAACTTGTTTCTATCATTTGGTGTTTCATGCATGGAGTTTCAAACCTGTGCACTTCGGAATGGTAGTCACGCACCAACCCATTCGGCAACGGCGTCCCCTTGATGCTAGAAGGAAAGCGTATTATTATATTCTCTAATTCCGACACGTGGGTGGTGTCCTTAAAATTTAATAAAAAAAAGTTACAGGTTCCTTATTTAGGTAATAGCAGCGCATGGCTAGTTGTCGCGGCAACTTTTCAGAAGTTGAAAAAAAGAAGCACCCTAATATCTACATTATTTTGCGTAAGTATATCGATGCAATGCTGCTTAGGGGATCCAAACATTCTTATGAACTTTACCAGACGGGTTAGCTCATAATAAATAAGTACATTTTCTTCAATCAAATAGACTTTTTTTATAAGTTTATACCGGATAGACAAATATATATATATTTTTCTTCTCGTTTTGGCTTTAATTGAAATTTTACTACTAATTCCCTACTTCTCTTATATTTTAAACAACTGCTTCTTAACAAAACTGGATCATATTTCCTCATTCTTCTTAAATGCAACTTTTTGTGTGGAAGTCAAAACTTCCTTGCCGCTACTTGCAATTCAATAAATTTAACATGGGAATTGTAAACAAAATAACAGAAGTGCCAACAACAATGTTTAAGGAGAGTAAGATTTACTTCAATTTTGTATTTTTGTAAAGAAGTTCGCGAAAAGGTGGTAGCAATAAAAATGAGTTAGTAAATAGAATTATGGGATCTATTGATCACACCTCCACATATTTTCGACTTTAGTAAAAAATTAAAATCCAACCGCTATTGAGAAATAATTTCGAATTTAATTCGAAGTTATGGAATGGAAAAAATATAAAAACATGCGAAACATGCGTTTGAGCAACAGCAAAGGGGTAAAAGTGTTATGCGTCTCAATTATTATTCATGCATTAGTATACTCGTATAGTACGCACCACATACAACAATCTTTGAAGTTTACTTCTAATTTCATCTTCACTTGAAACTGAGCCAGTTGCGTAAAAAAATATAAGCACATAAAAACAATTAATGCCTAACTCCAATAATGGGGAAACATAAGTACAAAAACGCATGCATACATGTATAAATATTCGTTGGAGCAGTTTGGCGGACCTACCGCAGAGCCTAAGAGGAATTATTTTGAATTTTTATCAACAGTGAGTAATTTATGGTTCTCGTTAGGAATTTGTTTCTACTATACGTTTTATCAATCACTTAGATGCGATAGCCTTTGAGAAGAATATTAAGCAGTAATCCACCACTCACTACGAGTATTGAAGGCAACAAAACCTAATTGCAGTACATAAAATATGTGTTGAAATATGAAATACTTCATTATGCGAGCATTTCATGTTTATTATTTTGGATAGATAACATTAAGTAGAAACAGCAATTCTAACTCTTAAATTTAAGATGGTCGCGTTAACTGGAAATTGGTTGTTAAACGAGTGGAATAAAAAATAAGGGAATTTTTAAGCAGTCAGTTCGGGACAGTTCTGTCTTTCTTTCTGTACTGTCATTTAAAAATATACCAACTTCAAACAAACTACTATAATTATTTTGTATTAGTAATGTACAGCCCACTTTATAAATCTCTTATCATACGCCTCATATTGTATGGCACAGAAGTTTCGGCGATGACAATATCAGATTACGCGGAACTTGCTTTGTTTAATAGAAAAATTTGCGGAAGATTTTTTGACCTTTGCTCGTTTTCGACGGCGAGAACCGCAGACCTTGGAGCAATGAGCGGCTCCGTTGGCAAGGTCATACCCTAAAAGTGTTCGAAGCGTTGCCTGCTGATGATAGCAGAGGAAGGGGAGGTCACCTCTGCGTTGGAAAAATTGGGGAGAGAATGACTTGTTTACACCTGATTTGTCCACTGGTGCTGGTTAGCACGCAAATGAAACGACTGGCGCGCTTTAAACTCGGTAAAAGTCGCTTAAGCAGTTATCGTGCCAATCAGGAAGAATTAATGAGAAGAATTAATGGGCCCCAAGTATGCATAACTTTCCCTTGGTTAGCTTTTTAGCTATGTATTAGCCTAGAAAACTATAATAAAATGGCTCAGAGAATTTGCTAAAATTACTGATGTTCCTTAACTGTTTGTGATATTATTGGTAATTACCAATTTGTCACGGGAGTCAGTTAAACACATGCACGTCGACATATCAGTGAAAAGGAGTTGAGAAATAGTGCACTTGAAGTGAACTTAAAGTTTGCTAAATTGCCTTCAGGAAAGTATTTATATATGTGTGTGTATGTGATATTAGTTCCCTTAATGAACCAAATATACCTAAAGCGCGCTGGTTTTAATGGGATACATATTTGCTGGCTCTATTACAATTTTATTACTTACATGAATATATTTCAAAATATTGTATAAATTGAGATATTAATGTCATAGACGCATTAAATTTTTATTAGATGTAAGTAGAATTCGGTAAAGTGGTTGCAAGCATATAAACTTCGAAGTTGGTAGTTCCTCCACTTGTAATCTTAGTATTTTTTTCTCATATATAATCACGTATAATCACTATAATTAGTGGCGTTTGAGATGTGATGCTATCGGCGGATGATGAAAATATCGTCGCAAACAAAGTTAGTAACAAAGAAGTCTTAACGAAATTTAGAAGGGATAGAGAGCTCTTATTAACGATAAAGCGCTGCAAAACCGCATATTTTGGTCATATTATGCGTGGTCCTAAATATAAGTGGTTGGAACTGATTGTGCAAGGTAAAATCGAAGGCAAACGAGGAATTGGTGGGAAGCTAATGTCTTGGCTACGTAACATAAGAGAGTGGGCAGAATTAAGGCCTATTGGGCAGTTGGTTCAAGCAGCCCGAAGTAGAGACAATTACCATAATATTATATCTAATATTTTATAGTTTTGTTAAATGTAAAAAAGGAGCAAGAATTATTTATCACATTTGTATTCAAATTAATGAACAATTTATTACTGTGATCGCTTACATTCTGCATTAAGAATTGGCTAATAAAGAAGAATCACACTCGACTGTGGGGGCAATCGTCTTACTATTACTATTCAATTCGAATTCGATTTACAATTATTTGGTCTAAGTGAACTTTTTAGGAGTTCGCTGCTATTTAGCAATATCTCACTGAAACTAAGTGAACCGCTTCACTGTGACGAGCAATTCGCTAGAATGAACAGAAAGCCGTCGGATACTTATTTTCCGTAAAAATCTACCAATTGGACTTAAAAGGGAGCCCCAACTCTCTTATAATGATGAATGATATGATAGGTATTCACAGAGTAATTTTGCAAATAATATAAAGGTATAAATCAAGACTCTCTTAGTCTTTGAAAGCGCAATAAAAAATATGGAATAGTTTTCCAAAAACTAACAAAACAAAAGTAGTCAAACATATATATGGAACTGTGACGTGTGCATGTGTACCTACTTGCACTATATGCGATTGCATGTGTGCGAGTGTGTGCGCGCTTATGCGTTTCTAGCTTTTCTTCTTCTTCGACAGTTTTCCGTTTTTGCTTTATGTGCATTGCTTTTGTCAGCCATGTTGGAAGGCGAGGTATGTCATGGCGGAGAGCCGAGAGAATTTAAGATTCGAGCTACTTGTTTCGGCAGCCGTGACTGGCAGCAAGCAACTGGCATGTGATGAGCGAGCAGGTCCAGGGCCAGGGCAGTTGGGGGTCGCGACCGTTGCCGTTATAATCAAGCCATTGTACATCGCTGGCTCGGTGACTGATTGAAGTTGTTTAATTAATATGGTGAATCGGTTTGAATCAATGCAACGTCTAACGGAACTAAAGCGTTGAGATGCTTTCAGAACTGGACGCGAGTAAAAATCGGGCGTGATACAGCATAATGCAAGCGTTACCAATGCACCAGTCATTCGAATGCGAGTGCCGCCTCTTTTCTAGCAGTAGCAAGTGACAACTTTTAAGCGCTGGGGATGAGCGACGGAGCGTCCCAATGTTATTGAGGTTGGTTGCTGCGCACTGAAAACGCGAGCAACGTCGGAGCGGTTCGATATTCGTCCACTTAGCAGCCATTTGCCGACGGAAATTTAAGTCTCAATCGATTTTTGCAACCGCAGGCCGCCTTCATACAACTTTGATACTCCGATTACATAGACGAGTCAGAAAGGGCTAGTGCGCACACAACAATGCCAGGTAAGTGAATGAAAGCATTGGCCAGCCACAGCGGTGGTGACGCGTCAGCGAAAGCAACGCTCTCTTTTCTCAACACTCGCTGTAGTGCCATGTGTGCCTGTTGCCTTGGTAGCGGCCATGAAATTCGTTGCCGATAAGTTTAAGTGAGAAAGAGAAAGCGTGTGTATAGATACGCGAGCGAGTGAGTACGAAGTAAAACACTGGTGCGACGCCATGATTGCTAGAATGGTTGTGCGAGTGTGTGTGTGCTTAACAGTGCCAATGGAAACCGGCTTATACAAGTCGCAATGTCCACGCACGTAAATACTTATGCAACTGTATGTTTAAATAGTAGTAGGGAGAAATATGTTGGGATTGAAAAACAAAAGATGAGTTGAGAAAGTAAACGAGAGTAGAAAATAACTTAACGAAAGTACCAAAAAGGAGCGACTCTGGAAAGGAAGTAGCATAGACATAAACCTTAAATGTGAACGAAACGCAACTCTATTTCGATAGGTTTCTGATTCTGAATCAGTAGAACGAAAGTGCATAATGCTTTGTTACAAGAAATCGACAAGTAAATAAAAAATATCCTGTATAATGTTTGTATTTCATTGTGGATATTGGAGCATATCGTATTCCGCTATGTTAAGGTTTAAAGCTACACAAGTTAATTCTAATTCGTACGATTTTCACGAGCCAGACTTTTCGGCTTAACACTCGAATATGACGAAGGTGTCATGAAATATAGTTTTAAATTGAAACTAAGGAATTTAATATTTTATTGACTTTTTCCGACTAAGGAATTTAATATTTTATTGAATTTTATTTCATATTAAGAATTTATTCATATTTAAAATTTAATTCATTGATTTATATTCTAGTTATATCGTTATATCGTTGTTTCACCTGAAGCGTAGGAATGTGTTTTCTTTAATAATTTATTTTAGTTATAACGATAATTAATAATTAGGGTTTTTTGTAATACATATCAAACAAATATAATTGAATTTACAAAAGCTTAAAACTCTAATTAAGTGTTTTAAGTACTTGACAATTTGTGGAACATATCTGAAAAAAACTTTTTCTAATCCTCAAATGCCTCAGTTTGTCACTAAATTAAACAATAAATAAGAGAATGTGCTTCTTAAAATAAAGCAAATTTAAACTAACACCACTTCTATTTTCCTAGTTCTCCTGATGTCATTATCACTTTTGATAATTAAATTATTATTAAACTCAACGGAAATAAGGCGCAATAATATTTTTTATTAAAAACTATGAGGTTTAACAGCTGAATATATTTACGGATGATTCATTGGATAATTTAATATACTTGGTGGTTTTTTGAAAATTAAAAAATTTATAAATTTCTTAACTGTCTTTTTTAAATTTATTATGGAAGAATACATTGTTTGCACACCTTCTATTACGTATTTAAATGGCTCTACCAATAGACAGGGAGAACGACCCCCCAATTGGCTCCAAATACAGACAATTGGGACAGATGAAAATCTCTGTCAATGAATTTACTATCTAACACTCCGTCACTATCCAACTCTTTGCGAATTCTAAAGTCGCCTTCGACTTCTTTCGTCTGATGTTGCAGAAAATTGATCGAATTGCAAAACTAAATCATCCATGTAGATTGCATTAGCCTCAAGAGCTGCACCGAAAGTTCTGTCTTTTCTAAAAGAATGCAATCAATAAGAAGAGCCCCTAATTTTGCTGTGATCAAAACAGCAGCAGCACCCACCTCGACATGCTGCCAATTCTAATTTTCTGAACCAATATTAACAGATAATTTCTCTTGCCAACAAGTACTATTTTGAACCAAGTAGGTACTCAAACAGTGCAATTTTCTCGCGTCAAGCAAAACACTTAATAACACTCTGACCATGCCTATACAATTGTATGGTTCTGAAGCGTCTGCGATTACCAAGTTCTATGATGCGACTCTTAGAATAATCAAGAAAGATATTCCAACAAATATGTCTTTACTCAAACGCGGGGGCAACGATGAATGGTTCAGGCGATAGGACCATAAGTATTCGATGGCATAGAAGAGGAGGAGGAAAGAATCCTCTGCATGGAAAAGGACATGGCTTCATTTGACACCAGTTTCAATGTCAAAGAATCGACTAGCATTTTGTTGAAATGTATTGAAATATCATTTTGTAATTTTCATTATTGAAAGTAAAACGAACTTGCTCATACAAAATGGCAGACATTCTACAAAGAAATTGGAATTGTGTCTATCTTACAGAGAACAATATGAACTAAATTAAAAATCCATACATGGCATTTTAAATAATGACTGCTCCACGGACTAAACCTTAAATACTTGAACACTTAAGCATCAAATACTTTATAAATACCATATATTGACCTAAAACAAATTTTATTGAAACTTTCCGAACTCTTTGCCTAATTGAAAAAAAGTCTCACAAAACACTTTTTCAGTAATGAATAATTCCTAGACGGAACCTTTTCTTATGTCATCTTCAACATTTGTCAATTAGACAGATGTACAATTTTATACGATAGAATAACGCAATAAAATTATTGAAATATATTATGAAAGTGGCCGAACTTTAAGAACAACATATCGCAAAATTCGTGATTTTGCTACTGAAATAATCGACCAAATGAGCCGATATTTCATAGATTGGTGAACAAATTTTAAGAAACTAGTTCTGTCTAGAAATTGGGCAGATAGACTGGAAGACCAAAAGCTAGACGTTCTTTTGCGAATAATTCTGCTGTAGCGTAAAGTGCTGCTGAAAAACCTTCAACATCGATATCTCGACGTTCTTAACAATAAGGCAATTATGAATCGATTGTTTGGCGTATTAGACGTGGCCATGGTGGACATTTATATTACAAAATGTTTTACTTATAATTGTTAAGAGCCATCTTTGAACAAAAATTGTGAAACCTGAAAGAATATAAATTTTTATATGTTTTATTTTGAAAAAAAAAAAAACATGTAGGAGCGTCTTTTGAAATACGCTTTAGGATGTCAATATATTAAAACGTAAACTAATGTCAACTTTTTATTCACTTTACAAACCTGCTTAAAAAACTCATTCTTTTAAGTAAAAATAGATTGATCTCTTACAAGGCACACTAATTTTTATTTTTTGTCCTCATCACTATTATATGAAGATAAAATGAGGAGTATTGTTGTTTTCAATATTTCAGTAGGATTCAGACTTATCAAAATTTAGGGCATGAATGCCGGTTTTTTCTACGCTAAGCTTAATGCAAGTTTAAATATAAGTAAAGAAGCACGGAAACGTTTGAGCGTTATTCGCATATTCGTTATACCGTCCGGGTACCAAAAAGCTTGACTTACATTTTTATAAAATCAAATTTTAATTAAAGCAACGTATTTTCAGTTTTTGTCTAAATTCTGCCCAAGAATTTCCATTTCAAAATAGCAAAACTCTTACGTTCAGTGATTTGCTTATCGCACTAACACACTCAAAAACAACACACCACCGTCTTCAACACATGCACACATTCATGCCCTCATCTCCCCATCAAAGGTCTCCATCAGTGAGCTGGCGCTCACTTATACTGTCACAGCGGTTGGCGCTCTTTTACGCTTAAGTATGTGTGGCATTGTCAAAGTATGAGTGCTGCTCGGCTGTCAATGTGTGAGTGAGTAATGACAGAGAATTTGGAAGCCATATGTTCTCTGATACGAGCTACACTCCGTGCTCTCTCTTCTCTTACCACCCCAACATTTCTCTTCGGTCCCTCTTTGCTAATACATTCGCTCTTTGTTATACACCTGTTCGCCAGAACTACATATTTTGTACGGGTGTGATTACGACACCCCCTAATCTGCGGAGAAATATTTTGGCGCATTACCTTTTGCTATGTATTAGACTATTTTTACAGAAAGTCTTAAGGTCTTAGTATCTAGTTTTTTCAGAACACGCAAATGTCCTTCACAAAAGTTAAACACAGTTGTGTTTTATTTCGTATATTACATTTATATATAATTGCAGCTCTTTGCCTTTTAACCCGCTGCATTGGGTACTAATAAACTTTTTTCGTTCTACCTTCATGAAATCCCCTTCATTATGTGCACATGCAAATGCAACTGATTAGTTGCACTTTCTACTCATCCGCCCCTCCCACCCATTTTTATAGCAATTTACTCTCTATTTGTTTTCCACTATGCAAAACCAAAACAAGAAACCTGTAAAAAAGCAGCAAATATGAGCGAATCTCGTAATGCAGAAAGTCACCCCCAAATCATTACCCGTTGTAGTTGTAGTTGCCTTTTCTCAGCGAATATTCATATCTAACTTCTCATATTCATGCATACTCTATGCACATGTGTTGAAAAACTTTTGTGATTGCACTTATCGTACTTGTGTGTGAGTGTGCGTGTGTGTGTGTGATGTG
This sequence comes from Anastrepha obliqua, assembly GCF_027943255.1. Taxonomy (NCBI): domain Eukaryota; kingdom Metazoa; phylum Arthropoda; class Insecta; order Diptera; family Tephritidae; genus Anastrepha; species Anastrepha obliqua. Next base: position 77,868,716 of record NC_072892.1, read on the forward strand.
CAGTGGCTGTTGGCCTTCGTATAAGATCTTATTAGATTTTATTAGAAATGTGCGCCAGTCTGCCATCCCCCGCTCGCCTAAGACATTTTCCATTTTCCACGACTTGGGGCAACTTGCAACTGCAACAGCAACGTGACATGCGCCGAATTTGTCACAAATTCACCCCAACCCCACTACGTGTGTCTACATAAATGTATACGTACATATTTATATCGCAGTAGAGCCTCAGACTGGAATTTCCTTGCCGACCGCCACATTCCCTTGCCCTGGTCCGCGTCCGTAAATTGCAATTTCCTCTTATTTCTCAAGACAAACATTCAACGTTGCCTATTTATATTTTGTGATGCAACAATGTTGTGCGTATATAGCATGTTGCAAAGTTGATTACACTATTTATTTTTGTGCATACATACATAGTTCTTCGACGAGCTGCAACGTCTTGTCTCTTCCCAGCAACGAAGGCAGACTAACAGACGTCAGTGGCTGTTGCAGTCTTGCCTCAAACATAGAACGACGTATTTTCCACTGTATTGCCAAAAAATAATAAACTTTTTCAAAGCCTAACAAAGGAACTACCAGTACCCATTTGTCGCTTCTCGCTTCGTGCTTCCCTATTTATAGATATACAATCCGCTTATACACCGCATATTCTGAAAATTTACACCGCTGTTGCAACATACAATTCAGCAGAGATACCGATAACTAGATTCCAATTGGATGCAGCTTCTATGTTGAAATATTATTGGAAAATGTTTCTATTAGCAACGGAGCATACAGTGTCGTCATCAAATATTAGTTCTTCGTAAGTGTGTTTGGGACTTTGGAAGAAATGTGTTTGCTTATCCTTTGACAACTCGTTAGGTTTGAGAATTGGATTGAGAGTGTTGGTAAATTGTATGTAGTTGTAGCTGATGTAGGCTGCTGAAGGAAGGATCACTTTCTGTTATACGTTTGTATGCTTGTATTTATCAAAGGCACATATTGTCCGGGCGTGTTGAAATGACGAGTTGTATTGACGAATTGGTTTACGCCTCTAACACTTTCGTCTTTCTTTCAGCATTTCGCTACACTCTTCATATCTTGCATTAAGTAATAAATAGGCACTCGGTTGGCATCATGGGATACTTTTCCTTCAATATTTTATTCAAGTCTTTCTTTAACAATAATTTAACGCCCTTCCGCCTTCGCTGTGTGTTTGGCCAAGATTCTCGTACTATTTTTGGTATGCGTCTCGATATGAATCTACAAATGGAGGAATCTTCGAAGAGTAGATAGTTTTCGTGAGTAGCTTTTTCATAGCACAATTACACCAGGTTAGAAATTGTGTGCCGAGAAGCGACCGCTATTAGACAAAATTTTTCTATAATTTTTAGAGTTCGTTGGCCACGAACGCCAGCTCTACCGAATAGTAGTTACACACCGAATCTTTCGGCTACGGTGGCCGCCAAATGCGTTTCGTAATATTAAAGCAAAGAGCTTCAGAGAATACACAATTAGCCATACATATTTGTATGCAAGAGGGGCGCATTAGATTCCATTGCTGAAGCAAAAATAATAAAGAATCAAACTAAACCATTTGACCCGAAAAATGGCTCAAAAACATAAGTCAATTTATCCTTTACTGATTATACAATAAGATAACTACTCGTACATATTCCTGAGAGCCAACGAAAAGGCTTATGCTAATTGGTTACTAAGTAAGTGCAATAAAAGATGCTTTTTAGAGATGGAGAAGCTTAAATGGAAATAAAACACAGAAAAAATGTTTTTAATGTCCACGAAAATGACTTTATTTCACAAATAATTTTATAGCACAAATGTTTGCATTTGATTTCGGAGATGTAGCCGACGCGATGGACGCGTACATGGCGCAAGCTGAAGGTCCAACTATTACTCTTTCTTCGCTGTAAATCAGGCTATATTTCTGCCATTATGCATCAAGTGCTGAATTGATTTTGTTTTATCGGAGTAGGGATGCAAATTCAGATATCTCCACACAAAATAATCTAAATCAGTCGACTCGCAAGAATATAGTGACCAGTTAACAGGTGCCTTTCGTGAAATTAAACGTTCTCCAGGTACTTCTTTCAATAAGTTAACTTTATCAGGGGCCATCCTGCTGCAACAATATGGACTCAAAACAGTGAACTCGTCCATACCTGTCATCATTCACATATTTTAGTGATCTAATAGATTCGGTATTCTGAAGTTCTCATCCACCAAAATTTTATTGAACCATCCAGGATATACCGAACGGTGTATTATTTATAAAGTATTGTAGACGCTTCCGTTTCCGAGCATAAATAAAATTATAATGAAATTATAATTAAAAAAGTGTACTTGTTTGGTGAAGCATGAATGCATATATCTCATACATTTGAAAGTTCGCATTGTCAGCTAGTTTCGCCCCTACACTTTCTTCAGTTTGTGTAAAGCGGGCATAGATACATACCGATACATATTCAAAATGCAAAAACAGTCTATTTGGCTATGTAACCTGACGGAACATGTACTGAAAAAATATCTATTCATTGATTGTATTAATCTCATTAAGTGTTTATACTTATACAACATTCTGAAATGCTGCACTAAGTGAGCCTATCATCGGAAGGAACATCATTGCAATACTTTTATGCATTGGAAAATAATCTCAAATATTTTAATACTCGTACAGATATTTGCAATTAAATAAGCCGATGCCGAATCGTGTCATAAATCAATGCTCCATTAAATGACAAATTAGCGAATAGGTCATTAATCAAAGTATGCGGAACAGCGAACAGCGCCAGTGACTCCACATCCGGACATTCGACTACATCGGCGATTGGTCTGCCTGTCTGTTATTTGTTTTTGTTCGTACATAACCACGAGTTTTATTCTCAGCACAAGTCGATTCCTAAATGATGACATAGATTGAGCGAGCTCGAACTAACGCAGTGGAAGTGACAGCGTAAAGGGAGGATTTTTATTACTTTGCCCGGCTATGAAATATCAATTAGTGTCAAAAGAGTTGACATTTTTACGCCCAAATGCATACCTTACATGTGCATATGCGTATGCACGTATTTATACATTTACACATATATTGGTGAAGTATATTCACTGATATAAAAGTGTATGTGCATGTATGTATATAAACACATACGTAAAATATAATGACGAAAAAATATGCAATCAATTAAATATATGATGTATATACATGTATGCATATGTGCATAATTCAGGTATAAGTTTCTTGCACTTTTGAAGACCAATCCTACGCATGTCACTGTGGTCTCCCGAGAGGAGTTATAGGTGGATGGAGGGGCTTTTACTTAGTACCAATAAGAAGGTGTAAATATTTTGAATATTAATTGTTGGATTGGGGTGCGTATATGAATGCAAACCATTTAAAGAGACAGGTGATTTAGATGGTAGATGATTGCGTATGAATTGAGGAAAGCAGTTTACATACACATACGTGTGTATGTTTGTAGTCATAAATACAATATTTCTAACGAATAATTGTTTTATGCCTATTGTATGAAAGATAGTGATGAATGACTTCCCATTTTCAAAGAAAAATTGTAATAATAAAAATTTTATTGTAAACGCAACAAGTCAAAGTAGCAATCACTTGGTTATTCGTTTACATATAAACATTTTGAGGCGTTAATTATATATGGAATAAACGGGTTTGTTCAAATATTATTTGAAGTTCAATTGCTGTGCATAATAGTCGACATTTATTATGGGAAATAGCTGAGGAAAAATAATTTAGAGAAATATATTAATCTTACAATCATATTTTTTCAAAAACTGCTAGTCTAGATTTTGCTGCGTATACTCTATTTTACCTCAAGCTTTATTGAATATACAATACTAGCTTTAACCCGCGGTCCCGCTCGCGTAGGAGTAGTTTTGAGGGATTTAGGATATGTATATAAAAGAACTACAAACAATAATTTCATAGAAAATAATTTTTTATCAATAACCATAATATATATTACAATACCCGACATCTGTTGCTATGCCTCGTTGAATAAAATCAAAACAACCAATCAGAAAAATATCAAGCAAAATTATTTTTATTAATATCCTATCTCAAACCGTTTTTGAACTTTGCATTTGAGTCATAGTTGAACAGCTTATGCGGATTATGAAGTCTCGAGTGTGCTAGAAATAGTGGGAAATAGGAAAAACTAAGATTTTTTAGATTAAATTTAAGCAAATATTCGATTATTAGTGACGAATGAGAGTGGTGGCGCGGCCTGGGGGCTGTGGGAAGGGATTTCCATCATAAAAACATGCCTATAACCTTCATTGGGTGAAAATATGAATGTATAAATATTTGTACGTTATTGGGTGTTGTCGGACAACGTACAGACATTCACCTTTATAGTATACAATATGTTAAGATTTGTTTGTGACTCAAATTACTTTAATGAGCTTTATTGAGCCAAATATGTGCCATTATGATTGATGGTGCTCTCTGGCAGTTTGCGTCAACCACAATCTTATTTGTACCTAATTTTCATATGTGATTCATTTTCTATTACCACTTTACTCATTCCATTTCAAGATTCGGTCAAAAATATTGAAAATTTTCACTCATATTCAAATATACATTAATAGTGTTTAATTTGTAATAATAACACGACTGCCCACTTTTCTCATTTAAATCTATGCACAAAATATCAGCCCGTCTGTTATCAGCAGCGATGTATGTATGCACATATGTGTATTACAAGAAATATTCCAGTTGAAACCCGTATGTCGGCATTATATTCCGGAATTTTTTTTTAACTACCCAATATTAAAGATAGGAACGATTTTTGTTCGCATGTCATAATCTGATCATCACTTTCTTCTACTACTTTAACGAAACAATTATTGTGCCTAAGTACTTAAGTACATATAGCTAAGTATTTCGTGTACCTAAGTTTATCCATCATCGGCTTCTTGGAAACGGTTCTAACGATTTGGATGGAATTTCGCATCTTTCATTCTGCTTTACCTTCTAAGTTTGGCAAAACTAGCGGTTTTTCTGTATTTACGTGCCAGATTTACGAGACACCGAAGATAGAATTTGTGATACATGTAAGTACATCAGTATACTCGTATTGCAAATACCTTCAAGAAGACAATTTGACCGTTAAAGTAATTAGCTTTTATTTTGAACAAAGTTTTATGAAATTTCGCGAATTTTTTTGGGAGGAAATGGTGTTATGAGGATGCCATACCGGGCAATCCAGGGACTTGAGGTATGGGGAGATAGACGGCTATAAGTTTGCTGTTATGGGATCATGGAAATTTTCAGCCATCCACTCTTGTGTCGCCATCGCCTTGTGTGAAGTAGCATAGTCTTGCTGAAAGACATATGGGCTGTCATTGCGTACACTACCAATCCAGGGTTCACTACTGTCTCTAGAACATACTATTTTTATGTTTAGATATTTGCAGCAGATTTTACCAGAAATTCTTGAGTAAAGCACACCTATAACCAAATGTAAATTTCCATTCAAAATATTTTGTCGCTTTCAGCCAATTGTTTGGCGATTATGCTGGTCAAGTTGAAAAATTCTCTTAACAGTGCAAATGCGCGGAGAAGATTTTATTTACTTTTAACTCTTGATAACTGGTGCAACAATAAGTTTAAAAAGACAAGCAAGTATCTGTAAATATTTTACCTCTCTTAAAATTATTTAAGCTAAAAGTTGAAAAAATTGAAATTTTTTTATTTAAAAACCCTCAAAAAAATAAAATAAAATAAAATAAAATAGAAAAACAAACCTATAGAAGGGATTAGAATCGACTAGAACCGAATAACGGATGTTTATAAATAAGCTGGCACACAAAATGTCAGCTCAATGATGCTGGTAAACGATAAAGTACTCCAATTTTATGTTTATCAATTGAAGCCCTATGATTCATCTGGGAACGACGCGAAAATATACAACCACTCGTGTATATTAATTTGGGGATAAAGAAATACATTATTTTCTCGGCAATGGGCTGCAAAGCATCGATTAAGCAATTTAAAGTTTGTGTTCGTTGTCAAGGTGTCATTCCACACAAAAAAATCTTTTGCTGTTTCCACCTATTTTGTTTATTTCATTCTGTTTTGAGTTACAGGGTGTTAACAATGGAAGTCAACAAAGAAAAAATTCGGTACAGCTTACAGTTTTGATAAAGGCGAAAATGCAACCGATACCGTAACAGCTAACATGTAATTTTGGTTTCATCGATTCCATGATTTCGTCGATTTCTGCTGTTAAAGACAGTGTCGATAATATCTATTAAATCACAGAAATAATCGAAGTTGACCTGCATGTTAGTAGTCGTATCATCGCGCAAGAAGATCGACTATAAAAGTTTGCGCAAAACAAAAAAAAAAAAACAATTATAACTAATATTAACTAATAAATAATGGAAACTAATATTAAATATTCTGAAGTGTGGACGACTATGGCATTTTCTAAAACCACACTCATCTAATGAAAAGTTTTCTCGATCGAAGTTAGTTACTTGATTTTGGTTTTTTGAAAAAAAAAAAAAATTGTCGTAATTATACTGGAGTACAAATTAGGCCCATGATGAGTGGCAATAAATAGTTCGGTCATTTCAATAAACAAAGAAAAAAGATAATCCAAGACCTTTTCTATCTCAATTTGTATTTCAATAGAATGTAAGTATGTAAATGAAAACTGGGCGGCCGCCGTAGCCGAATGTGTTGGTGCGTGACTACCATTCGGAATTCACAGGGAGAACGTTGGTTGGAGTCTCGGTGAAATACCAACGCGTACATCCGTTTTGAGTGTTTGGCCGAGCTCCTCCTCGTATTTGTGGTGTGCGTCTTGATTTTGTTCCACAAATGGAGGGACCTACAGTTTCAAGCCGACTCCGAACGGCAGATATGTTTATGAGGAGCTTTTTCATGGCAGAAATACACTCGGAGGTTTGCCATTGCCTGGCGAGGGGCGGCCGCTATTAGAAAAATGTTTTCTTAATTTTGATGTTTCAGCGAGATTCGAAATTCAATAATATATGCTGTATTTAAATCAGGTTCAGTTGAGCTTGGTCCACTTTTATTATCTCGTTACTAAGATATATAAAAGTTGGTGTTACACTACCCGTTTTTTTTTTTAATTTTAACTGCGCCGTTCATCATTTTTACAAAATGTCAGTATTTGAAAAATTTTAATCAAAAAATATATTATTATTGTTAAAATTGCGTTTGCATTGGGAGACGTAACGTAAACAGTTTTATGTCCGTCACTGCAAGGCTACGTTGATTATTTCTACTATCCCAGCTTTGTTGACCGTAAAAGATTTCAATAATTTGGTAATTTCTACAAAGCGGGTTCATGCATCCATGTCTGGCAAATTGTCATAGGTACTACAAATCCACTTTTGCTAGTGAGATAAAATATGTATATACACACAAGGTGGCGCAAAATAATCACCCTATCGGAAAATTTATAATTTGTGCAAATGGCGTCGTGCGTCATTCACATTTGACACTTCTGAACTACACAGCTGCAGTATACAAACAGACAATGGAGCCCGTAAAGGTTAGAGTAAAGATTTTCAATCACTCAAAATCATTTTGTTTTATTTAACAAAACAGTTATTCAAATTTTAATTATACTCAATTATTTGAGTATATATGTATATATATAATATATATATATAAATTATATATAATTGACTTATACATCCTTTTTGGATGTTTGGCCGAGCTCCTCTTCCAATTTGTGGTGTGCGTCTTGATGTTGTTCCACAAACGCAGGGACCTTCAGTTTCAAGCCGGCAAATATGAGCGGCAAATATTTTTTATGAGGAGCTTTTTCATGGCAGAACTACACTCGAAGGTTTGCCATTGCCTGCCGAAAGAAAAATGTTTTTCTTAATTTGGTGCTTCACCGAGATTCGAACCTACGTTCTATCTGATTTCCGAATTGTAGTCACGCACCAACACATTCGGCTACGGCGGCCACCTTGTATATATATACAAGATAAAAATTTAAAATGCACTAGTCAGTTGTTCATGTACCGATCGCAAAAACAACAATCGAAGTTGTATTGTAAATATCGGCCGTCAAATGTAGATTCGTTGTCCCTACGATGTAGTTCTAAGTGAAAATAAGAAGTAAGAAGAAGAAAGCATAGGTGGTTCTCAGCGTGTCTACTTGTGGCTGATAGACGTACCGGCATGGCTCGTTAAAGCGATAATTTCGCTAATAAATTGTATGCGGCGAATGAATGCCGTCAAGTGCGACGCAGCAATACAACAATAAATGCAAAAGCAGGAACAGCAATAATAACAAGTCATTCGAATTTAAACAGTGACAGAAACAAGCAAACAACAATAAAAACAAAACGTGCTTATAGTTATTGTCGTCAGTGAAATTATCCCTATTATGCGATGTACTTTGTGCTTATTGTTGTTGTTTTTGTTGTTGTTATTGTTATCATGCTTTCGTTATACTCTAATGAGTGATATTCGTTACGCCTCTTTTCAATGGCGGGTCGAATGAAGCGATATCGTTGGAATGACTCTTACAACTGGCTATCGGATGAAGCGTCGTGTAGTCGCCGCTTTGGTGGAAACAATGGCTGGTATCGAACCACAATATATTCGTACTTGACATTGGTTTTCTGAGAACTACACTTGCTGCATTTCCCATTTCCAGTATTGAGTATGTATAGTCGTCGCCATCAGAAATGTAGAGAAATGATTTGCAACTCTTAGAATTATTTTTCCTGCGAACAAGTAAAGAAAAATGTTTGAAAGCGTTGACAAGTACGTTTAAGCACGAAACCCTAAACAGTTTATAGTGATATGCGTGATTTAGCGACACAACGATGATCGCTTGGGTAAGTCGATTTTAATTTATATATGTGACAATATAAGTATAGTCATAAAAAATATTGTAGGACATGTCTGAAATAAATAAACTGTGCTGAACCACATGAAAAATGCAACAGAAGTGGCAACAAATTTTTGTTTACACATCAAATAAAACTGCGGCAACAACCAATCTCCGCAATTAATGTAAACTTAAATACAACAGAAAGGTGCGACAATAACAGTCTTTCCTTTTTTAGCGAAATTCATACAGGAAAATCTATAGTAAACATGCTTACATACATATGGTATTGTATGTAAATCAAAGAGTGTGCATGTGCTTAATATATGCGCACAAAGTACTTATGAGTATGTGCATGTGTACCCACATGTGTATGCATATCTACAAGCTTGTTGCCAGTTTGTCTAATAACATTTTTTCAATAAACCTGCAACTTCAACGCGGGCGGAAAAGAAATAGCAGACTGTCTGCAAGGCGGCAGACCGCCAACGGCCTTACCAGACAACCAGTCTGCGTTTGCTTTCACAATCCAATAAAAAAATTTAAAAAAAACGCATAGCCGCTGATTGACATTAAGCAGTGGCGACGGTGCTAGACTCTCAGCCATAAAACTACAAAACAGTAAATGAATTATATGTGGGTATACATATTAAAAACCTGCAGTAGACCTGAGCAGAATGTTTGAAATAGCTTTAAGGCATGCCAAGTTGCCACAACTAAGCTTGCAACTAATACCTAATGAAACTTTTTAACCCAAAGAGTAATGCGGTTTGATACATTTTGTGATTATTACGCTGATTAGCAACTGCTAGATTTTAAATAAATATAAATTTTAAATAAGTATTCTTATCTTTATTCAAAACGAAGAAGGTTCAATTATTCATTGATATTTATTTTATTGCCTTTAAAGTAAAGCAGCGCATATTCCAACGCTTTTTCCAATCTTCAATACATTTTTCATACCCCGATTGTGGAGTCACTATCAGTTCCATCTGTGACTGTTTCTTCATCACCTGCATCACTCTCAATTTGTTCAATAATATGTAGTTTGGTGTCGTTCTGTTTTCGTTACTGTTGTGGATGGAAAATGGGGATGAGGCAAATCATCAACAACTGTAAGGATCGCTTTAAACTCCTTGTACCATTCGTATGCTTCTATTTTCAACATGGTTGAGTCTCTGCAACAAATCGTACAGCCTCTTTTCTTAACTAAGTTCATAAGACTTACCGGAATTCGCCAAAAAACATCCGGCACATGGCTTATTTACAAAGATATTATCTACAAACTATGCGAGATTTTGTTCGTAAAATATTAAATGTAATTAACTGACAGTTCAACGAAGCTAGAAAAAAATATTTTTCCAATATTGGAATTGAGAAATTTTGTTTACTAATTCTCGCACTAACTGCCACATTTCAGAAATTAATATTTGCCTACAGAAAAACAATTTTCTTAAGAATGAATGTTTATTCTTTATTTCCATACATACCAGCAATCATTTTGGATCAGTAGAGTTCCATTTACAAAGTCTGAATATGAGTCATATGTAATTCTTATTGACCCCATGTATACCTCATGAAAGCTAAGCCTCTGATTTGTTGCTTTAAAATTAAAAAAAAATACGCTCATTTGCATACAAATCAAATCCGAAGTTACATTGTAACAGTCGTTACAATTTCAAAGTATCCTTTCGGGATATTTGAGTTCTAATTTATTGGCATTTCTCCACTTCTTAAGACGCATATTTCTTACTTATATACGACTCATTTCGTACTCATAAATTTGGAGCGCTCCGAATATGTTAGAAACTCTTTAGAAATTTCTCAGGTGAAAAGGTATTTTTAATTTTACGTGGGTGTAGCCTTTCAGTGCGAAGATATCAGATATTTTGAAAATGGAAAATTGGCATATGGTTTAATTAAATTTGAAAAAAATAAAGAACCGTCAAAAATGTTCACTAGCCAAACTTTTTTCTTTGGTTTTTTTGTCTGTGTCATTCCATTTTTAATTTTGTTAAAAGCGAAGAGGTTGAATCAAAATGATGCATTCTACCTGATTATTTTTCGCAAGGCATTGATGAACCGTGTGTGTGTATAGTTATGACTTGTAAATACACTTGTAGTACTAAAAACAACGTGCATACGTTTCTATTGTATATATATACCTAAATTGTATATAAAACGTATGTGCATAGATATGTGAAAAGTGGATAGAGCGAAAGAGTCAAACAGAGCTGACTTTGCATTTAGTTGCATACAGATGTTCATATACACACAAAACCCACTACATAAATATATACGCCTACATACTTACTTATACATATCTACATATGTCTTCACCGTTTTAATTTTTTTACCTCGTCAACTTAATGTATCGATCACTGCATCTCCATCCAGTCAGGAAGCTTCTGTCGTTCCGCTCGTTGGTGACACACATTTTTTCTAGCTGTTTTCAAGTCTTTGTGTAGACGTTGGGACTTTGTTTTTACTATTTGTTACTTAAGTAATTTGCCATTACTCGTCATAGTGAAAAGAAATTTTGGCTGTGACCTAACGAAAGGTTGCATGTGATTTGTCAATAGCTCTCACCACATATTTTTCATTGTCTAAGAAAAGTAATATGAGATTAAAAGCCAAAGGGTGAGGAAGAATACCAAAAAACTCTCATTTGATTACTTAACGCAATCCCCATCCAGCATGTACCCGAGCAATACTTTGTCTAGAAACCGAATTTGCCTTTGCGTTTGTTTATTTTTTTTTTTTTTTTCCTTTTTACAAGTTTTTTATAACTGTTGTTGAACGCAGGTCAATTGATATTATTTCTATACATACTAAGTGAGCTAAAATAACTTTTTCGACTGTATTTGTTTTGCTTATAAAGTGTATAATTACTATAGTATTCTACGTATATAAATCCTTCATCGAAGCTAAGGGTAAAACGCTAAACGGCGGCTGCAAAATAATTGATTGGGAACAAAAATCAAATCTACTTATTCATTACACATACATACTCATATATTTGGCATGCTGTATTTATTGTATTTTACATTATAAATAAATTTAAAATATTTGCTAGTTAAAAGAAAAGAATAAAATTATTCATCATATGCATAAAAGGTGTGACTTGGGACATTTACACTTTTTCAGCAAAACTTTACATATAATATACAAAACATTGTTAGTTCCTCCGAATGACTTCAAAGCAAAGTTTAAATGCACATCGACAAAAGTTTGAGGAAAAGTTATGAAATTTGTATGCCAACAATTTATGAAAATTTGAGTGCTATACGAATAGAGTCACAGTAGTTGCTATATACGGATAATTTCGCACCGAATTTGGTTAACTCGCATATTTAGGTAAACTATTTTAGAGATTTCCTCACTGAAAATAATCCAAAGGGTTTAAATCAGTCTATCCTAATCCCAACTTACTGCGCAATATTTTTTAATTATTCTTCTCGAGAGTTTTGTCCGCAATAAATTCTGTGGTCGTATGGCATAGTAGCTTAAGTCGAAACGAAAGTTCGTTTAAACTTTAGAAAATTCTGCGCACTGTTTTGATATTTAGAATGTTAGCCATTAGTATGTAATATCTATATCATCAGCTAAATATTAACTTGACTAAACAGAAGTTGTTAGTATATCTTGATACGGCAGTACGTTGACGGTAAACACATTTTTAAGAAATGTTACCACCGTACCAGAATTTGGACCGAAAAGTAGCACGAGAGGAATATAAAAGCTTCTCAACACAGTTCGTGATCTTTCTTATGCTATAGATTCCAATTAATTTTATATTGTTTTCAGCCAAAAACTAAAAGTCACCAGAAAAGGCAATTAGGGGAGAAAAATATTTCGCAGAAATTTTAAGCAGGCAATTTTACCGCATATTACCGAAGATGAAATATTCGTACGGGTTAAGATAAGAGCGTAAGAAAGCTAATGCATTTAATATAAAATTCACTCTCAATAATTCACCCTGCAGTACAGAATGTCTCAAAATTGCGCTCCATACAAATCGATACGCCCTAATGTTCATAAATGTAAGTATTCATAATCTTTATGTACTGAGTGTGTAAAAATTCGCTTGAACAAAATTTTTGCTCTTCGAAACCTCCAGTAAAATTATGTGCTTAAAATTTCTGTGAAGCATTTTATCCCTTTAATCGTCTTTTTAAATGAGATTTTATTATAGCTGTTTTGAGAACGGGTCCAAAATGTTCGTTTAGGCAGCAGTTAGAGAGTTTAAATCTGTTAGATAAAAATTCTTTGTTAAATTTTAGTGTAGAACTTTGAGGACACAAATTTTATTTCAAGTCGTTTTGTTAATCATATTTTGTTCTGGCGAACAAATTACTTCATTCAATAGTAATAACGAAAAACTTACTAATGTTTGATGCCCAACATAGGCGAGTTCGCTTGTGCATACCAATCTAGGTTAGTTTCCAAAGATGGTGCTTGCGATTCCCACTTGATAACAATTGATAAAATAATAAAAATTGTTGTTTCCATCAAATTCTGGCAAACCTTTGAGTCTATATGGTAAAGAGCAAAGAAACTTCAGAAAGTTTAAGGCACTTTATTTATAAGACAAATTCAGTAGGAATGCTATTTTTAAAATATACAGATGCATATGTGATTATAAATTACGCATACATACATTGATATGTGGTAAGTCCGGATTTTCCTTCACTTTGTTGCGTTTGTCTTGATGTTATCCTACGCTTGGAGGGATCTGAGATGAACTTGGTGGCAAATTACTAATTCTTTTTCATTGATGCTTCCATTTGGAGTCTTAAGTATTTTACTACCAAGTTTTACAAAGAATTATTTTAAGGTTTTTAGGATGTTGTGTGAAAAAAATTGTTTACATATTAATAGAAATTTATCCAAATAAGTATTTAACGAATTTCGAAATACCTCTAAGTGAGTTTTTCACTCTTCATTTCAATACCAAAAAGAGTATGTGCCATATATAATATTTACGTACATTTATGATTTGCCAGATGAATGTATTGAACAAATGTTTCTAAAAATATTCTTTACACAAAATCAATTATTTCAATAGCAGAAGCCCATATGCACATGCCATATGTATGCATGTATGAAAAACTTTATTTGAATAAGATCCATGGTTTCTGAGGGACGCAAAATGTGAAAAAGCATTTATGGTCAATTGAAGTACAAAAGCGAAATGGACGCGTCGCCACTGCCAATGAATGTCATCTGCTTCGCATTAGGTTTTCGCATTTACGAGTATTGCAAATGTGATTTGTGGAACTGGGCATGACTCTGTGCTGCATGGTTTATGCACCCGTTTTGCAAATGATACTAAACGATGTCTGGCAGCTCCATCATGGCGATTGCTGGCGAGTTTATTCAACTGTAATTGTGCCAACAGCAGCGACTGCATTCGGATTTAATTTAGTGAATGCATTTTTCGTTTGCGATATTAGTTGGTTCGTTGATTCGTAGATGGCAATGGTGTCGTATAAATATATATGCATGTATGCACGTAAAAGGAATCAGTTTAACATAGTGAAACGCCATCTTCCGGCGGAACTCTTTTGCTTGTGTGGATTAAAAACCAGAATTAATGATAATGACCAAAGAAAACAAAACGCTTTAATAAACTTATAAAAGTTAAAAGCAAAAATCAATTTCGTTGGCAGCTGCTGTCACTGGCGTTATGAAGACGTTTAGGTCGTTGAAGTCTGGTTTGATGACGTAGTTGTTTTTGCTGTGTTTGCGATTATGAATGAATTGTAACAGTGGTCGATAATCTGCAGTCTGAAAATATAATATAGAAAATAATATAAGCAATTAGCAAAGTTATTTTGTGTTACGAAAGCAGTGGATGCCCGTAATGGACTATGCTCTATGCATTTAAAAAGTGACTGCATACTTTTCAGAGACACCAATTAAAAGGTGAAAAACAAGTTATGGCATTTGCATATGGTGACTCCCAATGTTGGAGAATGTCTCCTGCCTACAAATGCTACTTTGGACTAAGCAGGCAATTGCTTTCTTGACGAACAAAACTAACACTTTATTGGGCTCTCATCATGTCCGTCCTATCGTATGGTGCAGAAGTTTGGACGATGAGAATATCCAATGAAGCGTCGCTTGGAGTGCTTGACAGAAAGATTCTGGAGAAGGATTTTTGGCCATTTGCACGTTGGCAACGGCGAATATCGCATGCGATGGAGCAATGAGCTGTATGAGCCTTACCATGACAGTGGTTTCGTTGGCTGGGTAACGACGTCGGAATGGATACAAACACTCCGGCTCTGAAAGTATTCGATGCGGTACCAGCTGGTGGTAGCAGAGAAGGAGGCCTCCTCTGCGTTGGAAAGAACAGGTGGAGAAGGAATTGGCTTCACTTGAGGTCTTCAACTGGCTCCGGTTAGCACGAGAAAGAAACGACTGGTGCGCTTTGTTAAACTCGGTCAAAATTGCTTAGGCGGTTATCGCGCCATTCAAGAAATAGAAGAAGTAGACTGCCACTTTCAGGCAAGCAGCATTTTTTGCAACGTTTGATATGTTTACGTTTGTTTTTGTAATTTATAATACAAAATATTATAAAAAATGATTTGTTTTCTATGGGAAATAGTATGAAAGTCCAAGCTTAAAAAAACTTAATAAAAAAAATCCACGAAAATGCATTTAAGTTTCCAAAATTTTAATCAGATGTTTTGGAACTATTAAGGGGAACATTTAGAGTTCCAGCTATTAACAGGTTTTTCGCTGCGAGTCTTGCACATTTTCTCCGCAAAACGAATACAGGTCTTGTAATTTTTGTTTCTGTTGAGAAGTCCGATGCGAAGAAAGTCCAATGCGAAGAAAGGCATCAAAGATTAGTTTTGAAGACTTAAAACAACTATGTAGTAATATATTAACGTTACAAAATAGAGAATAGAAATTTTCCGCAAATACATACATTTCTATACATACAAATGTAGGTATATATTATAATTGACGGAACAAAGCTCTCGGTTCTAGTTTCTATTTTCAGTTTTCATTTTATGAATTGATTATTGTTTAACTCGTATGTTGAGCACAAACTACGGTTTCGAAAATTGAATACAACAAAACAAGTTGTATTTCCCAGTAGGAAATCTTATTGTGCGTACTAAAATATTGAATGAACAAATATGTTCCAATCAAAAGTATGTATATGTAAATAAAGAAATTAAGCAGAAGTGTTAGAACTTGTTGGAAAAATATTGTTTACTATAAATTTCTGTTTTAATTTTGGAAGAAATGTGATTGAATTGGGAGCATCCATGGTTTTTCAGATACATTTATAATCACAATACATTGATGCATCTTCTTCATGAAGAAGACATCTGTTTTCCTTCCTTGTGAGTTGGTCAATAGATGGTTAATACTCGTATGAATATAAAAAGAAATACATTATTCTCTCGGCAATTGGCTGCAGAGATCGATATCTCGCAAAGTATAGATCAAGCAATTTAAAGCTTTTGCTCGTTGTCAAGGTGTCATTCCACACAAAAAAATCCTGTGCTGTTTCCAGTTATTTTGTTTGTTTCATTCAGTGTTGAGTTAAAGGGGTTGACAAAGGAAGTCAACAAAGAGAAAATTCGGTACATTTTACAGTTCTTAGAAAAATTGAATGATGTTTATGGTGCCGATACTGGAACAGTTAATTACGTGCAATTTTAGTTTTTGATGTGAAAGAAAATGTGGATAAAATCACAGAAAAAATCGATGTTGATGATCGGGATGCTCGTAGTCGCAGTCGTAAAAATAATGGATTTATTTTTCCCCAAACTAGCAAGATAGCGAAACTGAAAAAGGCTCTGATTATTTTCAAACCCGTAGTACATATAAAGATTTTTCGCACAAAGTTTAGCTTACATGATATAAATTAACCAAGTTTCTTTATTTGATTTTGAATCTGGGCAATTGAAAGGTTCTTGTAAGATTTTAAGAGGCGATGAATGTTGAATTATTTTTGGCAATAATTGAGATTATTCAGAAAAGGCAAATGTAGACACGATGAACACTGAGGTGGGAATTTTTGGTGGTGGTACCATTTTCCGAGTTTAGTCAAATCTTGGAGCAGCCACTCTCCACGAGTTTTGCATCAATTGCCGATTTATTTGAAATATTGGTATTTGCGGTTACTGAAAAGGTCACGAAAATTTCACTGAAATAGCGTGGTCGTTAAGCATTTTGGCTCTCTGCGATTTTGAAGCGATGGTCTACGGTAAACGTATGGTATACGTCGAATTATGCGGAGGTTGGCCGGCAGAGGTCGGCAAAATCTGAGATTGTGTTGATGATATATGAAAAAATCAATACTACACTAAAGTTCCATCGTTGCCGTCTGAATAACGACTGGCTGATGAGCATAAGAATGCTTGTGAAATGAGCGAGCAGATGGATCTGGCCAAGCAAAAGTAACAATCCCCTATTTGATTTTTCGGCACCCTATAACATTGAAAATAAAAATGTGTATAATTATATAGCTTAGTTCCGTATGCAGTGCAATTTATTTCAACAGCCATGGCTTGTTAATGTTTAAAGCAAATGCGCCGCTATGAATTATATATTTTATTATTTTTATAAGCTTTTAACATCCGCAACATAGCAACAACTCTTCGAATTGACTTTCTAAACTTCACTCATTCCCAAACAAATTATTTGAATCTTCTTCAATATCTGAATTGGGTGACATAGTTGGCCGCAGTTTGTAAATTTCGGTTATTTATTGTGTCTAATAAACCAGTAGTGGTGTCGTAAAAGACTGTTTCCATTAGGTAATAATAAATAGTCGAATAAAATCCCCGATTGAGGTGAAGCTCAATCTAAATATATTTTACGGTCGTATTCGTCATGTTCACTATTAATTCCCAATTAGTTATCATTTGTTCTTTATATATGTAAATGTTTTCAATTATTAGAACGGCACTAAAGGGATCCAAGCAGTAAGCTACCTGGGTGCTTGCGCCATTTCTATGTTAGAACTAGTACGGTTTGACTGATTACGAGCTCATTGCTTCTATGTTATGACAGCCAAATAGTTAAAAAAAAATAGCACCAAGGGCGAAAAGTAAAGGCCATTACTTACATACATGCGCAACTTCATATGATGAAACCTACGCTGATGCAATAAGTAGCTGGTTTGAATCTGGCCAGGTTGATAAAAATTAATACCAAAATTAAGAAAAAGTTTATCGCTTTGCTTTCCAAATTGAATTGGATTACAGAACAGGTATGCAGGAATTGGGACCATTGAAAAATGATTGCAGGCCGCCCATCGTTGGATCTCGTTATGTAAAACGCACGAAAATTACTACTTAATTAATTTCAAATTATCTAGAAGTGAACCAGTACCATATCAAAACTACCTAGTTCTAAATTGCCTAAAAGCACACCAGTGCCGTACTGCGGCATTTCTCTGCAGGGTTGAATTCTTCACATACATACTTACGCAATATTAAATATTCATATACTTGTACAAATGTATTTATGCTGTGCTGTTATTGTGCAATAAAATTTCTTTGTAAATAATTTGGCAAAGAAAACCCCATTCCATTTTATTTCAACATTTTCGGTGCTTGTTCCTTTTGTGGGTTGTTCTAATTATTTTCTGCTTTGCCACCGGGCTTTTAAACTATTTAAATTATATTCAAGTTCTCGCTTTGCATTTCGATTTTTTAGAAGTCAATAACGCTTTGTTGTTTGTGATATTGTCTTTTAGATGCTCGAACTGTGAAAAAATGAACCAATAAATTTTCTTAATTAAAATGTTATTTCGTCATAAATCTCCTAATTTTATTTGTTGTTAATGTTTTAATAAACACGCTGAAAACGGCACAATGTTCGGCATTTAGCACTCACTCTTTGCCGCCGCTAGTCGCACAAGTCGTGCAGGGGTAGGGGTAGATAAGAGAAGGCGGCTTGTTATTGCGGTTTCGGTTGCGGCTATAAATACGCTTGCTTTACGAGCAAACTTGTTAACATTCTTGCATTTTATTGCAAGCTGATCCACGCACCGCTCGTTCGCCCAAGTACTTGGAGGATTACTGAAGTGTAGATATGTGTTATGCCTTATGCTCTTCAAGTCTTTAGCAAAAACAAAAACCTAACAAAAGCACAAAGCCACGCAAAACAAACAGTAATAAAATTTACAAATATGAGTTTTTAAGTGGGGCAAAAGCCATAACTGCTTTACATGCATGTGTACATGTATGGGTACTTACGTCAAAGATGAGCGATTAGTTTGCCGTTTTCGTTATAGCGTCACTCAGGTGAAGCTTCAAGTGCCGCGGCTAAGTGCTACCAACTCAAACAAGATTATTGCCATTAATGGGCCATAAAATGATTTCGTCGCCAAGGTTTGCCAAATGATGTTTCGTATCTCGTTGTTTTCTTTTTTGGTGATTGCTTCCTTTCCTAAAAATAAACTTAAAACAATAATGTAAAATCTCCTGGTATACAAAAAAATCAGGATTGAGTTTATTTATTCAAGAAATAATTATTACGTAACTCATTTAAGGGAAGTCCATTTCTCAAAACTTAGAACATAATAATTTCTAAATGACAAATATTAAAAAATATAATATATAAACTAAGCAAATAGGGGGGGGCGACCACTATTAGAAAAAACTTTTTCTATTCCTTATATTTCGGGATCATAGTGAGTTTCCGGACACTACCGAACGATAGCTACGCACCCATACTTTTGGCTAAGATGGCCGCATATAATATAGTGCCCTAAAGTTTTAGACGCAGCAGAGCAGGATCCAAATAAAAGGTGTTTTTTCAAGTTGACCTCCGGTTGGTAGGTAAAAGTATTGATTGTATATTCAAATGAATATGAAAATCACTTTCAGTTGTTCGTAAGCTATAGAGATAGCCTTGAATTGGAAAAAGCTTCTTTTAGTGCCCTTGTAAAGTGTTTCAATTATGAAAGTATGCACTAGGGACGGTTTATCGATTAAAAAGTAAATATATAACGCGATAGAAAAACTTATTTTTTAACAGTAAATTGTCTTGGACAAAAAATTTATTTTATTACGCAGCCTCAACCTCTTCCTATTACTTATTTCTGACCTTTAGAGTAAATACTGGCACAACTCAGGTTTCAAAGATCTTTCAGACGGCGCGCCTTAATGTTGTTTAAAAAAAATGTACAAATTTATGTTCTTTCAGGTTTCACTATTTTTATTCAAAATAAGGCTCTTATAAATTATATGTGAAAAATGACATGATTAAATGTCACCATGAGCACGTCTACGGTACGTCTGACTCCGACGAACAGCCCATTCATACATGCCTAATTGCTGAGAAGTCAAGATATCGATGTGAAAGATTGTTCAGCAACACTTAGTGCTACATCAGCTGTATTCTCAACAGAATGTCTGCCATGCCTTTTTATATCTTCGCCATAACCAGTGTCTTGGGATGTTCTCATCAACTTTTGATTTGTCGACTCATTCGAACGATTATTTCCTCCAAAAAAACTACGAATTTTGCGATGTGTTATTATTAAAGACCTACCATTTTCATAACAAATTTCAATAATTTTAACGCGTTGTTCTACTTGACAAATATCAAGATAAAAAAAGGTACCGTCTATGAATTATTCACTACTGATATCTAGATGTCACTTTTGAAAGACCTTTTATAACGTGGTAAAAAAACTTATGAATAAGCAAAAGGCTTTCTGCAGAAGTTTAGTTGTTTTAAATATTTCTATCCAATAGCCAGAAAATTTCAATGAAATTTACTCGGAAGTGAATTGCAGGACTTGCCCGATTAAGTTTATTTCGGTAACGTCTGTTTGTTCATTCATTTTGAGCTAACTTCAACACCGCTCAGATCTTGATGACGATGCAATAAAAAGTAGGATGAATTAGGTGAAGTTTGTGGTATTCGAAAAATTGTATTTATGGTGCGACAGGCAGATTGAATATTAGTTAGATATATGTAATTTGCAAAATATTAACTATAAAAGTAAGACAATCACTCTCTTTCATTGAAATTTCCTTTCGATAATGGAAGGGCTCCAAATCCACAACGAAGATAAAACACTTTCGATAACGATGGTTCGGCTTTTCTGGAACCTAAGTCTGGAAAACGAATATACTTTCATACACAGTATTGAAAGTGGGACGTGAAAAAAAAGAGTTATTTTCGAATTGTTAACTAAGCAAAATTTTTATTATTTAAATGTAATTTTTTTTTTTTTTGTAAAAGAGGAAACCATATTTTAAGTATTATAATTATAATTATTGTATTTTAAATTTTTTTTATAAAGTTTTGAGTAAGAAATGAAAATGAATAAAAAACCCCCCTTGTCCTGCTTTAGTGAAAAAAAGATGTAATAAAAATTACAAATTTCGCAAAATATTAAAATACGCCACTTTCTCAGTTATTACTATAGTCTAAACCACTATGAAAGTATAACCTTTTTTTTTTTTAAGGTTGCATTTTAATGTCGTTCGCTAGAGAGAATGTCACAAGGTATCTGAACATAAATATAAAAAATTAATTTAAAATTTTTACTTGAGTTTGAAAAAAAAAAAATTAATTTCTTGCAGTTTTATGAAGTGCACAAAATCTAAATAAATAACAAAATCAAGAAAAACATCTCATAGAATGCCTAAGCCATTTGTTTTATTTCCTAAAAGTTACTTAACTTTCTTCATGTACATATTTACATAAACAAATCTTAAAATAACTGCACAGAAGTGGAGTTGTGACCAAAAAGTTTAGCGG
This sequence comes from Anastrepha obliqua, assembly GCF_027943255.1. Classification (NCBI taxonomy): domain Eukaryota; kingdom Metazoa; phylum Arthropoda; class Insecta; order Diptera; family Tephritidae; genus Anastrepha; species Anastrepha obliqua. Next base: position 77,890,321 of record NC_072892.1, read on the forward strand.
AACTTGAATATAAGAGCACAGAAACTCTATTAAAATGATCCACTGGAACTGGTTGGGCTCCCTGTAGCGCTGAACGTTGGAGCATCTACTCTTTGGAGTAAAAATGTGGCGTTAGTTGTGCTTAAGTTTCAATTAGTTATATTTACTCGTTTAAACGAAATTAAAATTAAGGCCTGTCATCTAAATATTATTATGTTTTATGAATTTTGCACGTTTTAACGGCACAGAATAATTAAATTTGTACAAAAATATATTTGATTTCTATGATTGAATGAAAAAAAAAAAACACTTTCGTCACAATGTTTATAGGGGATTATAGGGGACTAAGCCGAATGAGTTGGTGCGTGACTACCATTCGGAATTCACAGAGAGAACGTAGGTTCGAATCTCGGTGAAACACCAAAAATAAGAAAAACATTTTTGTAATAGCGGTCGCCTCTCGGCAGACAATGGTAAACCTTCGAGTGTATTTCTGCCATGAAAAAGCTTTTTAGTTTCTTTTCTCATGTAAAGGCCAAAAATGGTGATATTTTGAAATGATTGTATGGGGAACCCCCCAGGGGAGTTCCAAGGGGTGTGCAACTGGCATGGGTGGATCGGCCGTCCAAAGTTAGTGGGGGTCGGTCATACATTTGGACTCGATTGGAGCACTCTAAATGGGTCAAAGTGGGATTTTTCGTTCGACCCAAATTGGGTGACATCAGAATTCGTTTTAGAGGTATGGTTCCTTCGGCAAAGTTTCTTATTTTGATCCCTAGAATACGATTTTCACAGAGCAATGAGCGATTTTTAAATCGACCCGCCCTTATATATATATATATATAATTATAACTATTTTTCATATCATCGAGGTATGCTCATAACTTTTTTAAGTAGAATTTTACATTTTCGGGAGAAAAAGTTATAATATTAGTTATTATATTAGTTTAGTTTTTGCTCATTTAATCATTTACCATCAGTTGCTTATTATTTCCGATATCTTTTGATTGATAAACTAATAGTCAAGGGCAAAAGCCTTAAGTGGACGATAAAGATATCGCGGCTATCACAATTACCGGATCGCACTCATCACCACTGGCAGTCATAAATTTGTTGTCTACAAACTCATACCAGCCCATGGCTCAAAAAGCAAAAAAAAAGACGTAATTGTTTCGGGCCGAATGCTAGCGTTAAAAACACAGATGGTAATTGCATTACACTTTCGACCAGCTCTCCGTGCCTTTTTCTTCAGCTCAGTTAAGAAACAACAAAAAAGACCAAACATACTTTACTCGTATTTTATTGCTCGTATGACAAATAAGGCAGCTCTGTTGCAAATATAAACATGCACCAATCATATTCGGATAACTGCGACGTTTATTCACATCTTCTTAACATTTTCAGTTTCATTCATTTCTGTGTTCAAATCTATGTACTTGCTTTGCCAATTAACTACCCAGTTCGGTCAATTAATTCTTATAATTTTATAAGAAATATTTTCGTTAAAACTTTGCTTGAAGCTCTGCTGGTCTCATTGAGAATAATGGCGAAAACGATGACTGCACCTAAAACTTTTCCTATGAAAGCAACCACCGCAAATATACATAAAATGCATCTTATTTTGTTCAATACTCACCCATAAATTCGTATAAATACTTAGAAATATATACGCATTTTTGAATGTGTAAGTACGTGCCAATACATATATATATTTTTACCCACACATACTCATCGCACACCTTGATGAAAGCTCTGTACATGCACCACATATACTCAAAAGAACTTCAAGTTCCGCAATTTGACGGTCAGTTTGATGCTGCTGCTGACTATGGCTTTGGAACGACAATGCGAATAATCATATCTCTCATCTGGCTTTTACATATTTACGTACCCACATGTATTTATGACTAGTGCATAGTGCACTCACACCCATATGTAGATTCTTCTGCAGAATGTCTATGGGTGGATATTTATTTAAATATGCAAATAATTTAGACAATTTATATGCATAAAAATGCACAGACGCGACTGCAATTCATGGCTCATTGCCGTGTCATTGGCATTTTGGTGCAGCCATATAAGATGCCCGACACGATGAGATCAGAAATTCGAACGAAAAGGGATTTGGAATATGACAGGCAAAAAAACAAAAGTAGTAGCGAGGGCAGAATGAATTTATTTTAAATTCAGCCCAGCAACGGTACATTGTAAGAAACATGCAAAATAATTAAATTTAATACCTCTAACTTATACTAATGTAAACATGTTAAAAATATTATCAACAAAGGGGCCTACAATTAAATACCGGCTCCGAAAAAGAATGACTTCTATAACAAACTTTTCAATATCACGTATTCTATAAAGAAAAATCTTTTTCTATAATTTTATGCTTGAAGTCAGCGATCTTCAGATGCACATTCTGACGAGTGGTATTCCCTCACAAACGCTCTCCTCTGTGACCATCGTCTTGTTATGATATAATAGCACAAAACATTCACTTCAAACGGCATCATCGCAATCAATTTCGAATACCTATAAATGTACGACTTCTGAATAGAGCAATGGTATACATGCATTATTATTATTATTTATTAGATATATCAAAATGCTTATATCTAAATATAGAGGAGTACTAGCTGCCAGGGCTTACGACTCTTTCTTTAAGTATATAATACCTGTATTCATTTAGTTCTAATTATGGAGTTTAAATAATCTTTATTGACTTACATTGTTTCAGAAAGTTATATATTTTGTGAATGTTTTCAGAAGAAGGTTTTTCAAGAAGTACGGAGGGTTTAATGTCGCCAAATATTTTGATCCTGTGGCTTCGGAGATTGGGGCATTCATCTAGTAAGTGGTCGACCGTGGAAAGTGATCCACACCAAGGACATGTGTTTTTGGGTTTCCCTGTGAGGAGGTGTTCGTGTGTCAAGAGGATGTGCCCAATGCGTAACCGTATAAAGGTAATGGTTTGGCTCCGAGTGTTATTATTTGGAAAGTGGGGCTTTTGTCCTGATGGGTTAACTTTGCTGTACCAGGATGAAAATTTTTTCCAATTCTTATCTTTCTCACTTTGAATATATGCTGCAACGGTCCTAATCGAATCGTGTTTTTTCAAATGTTGCAAAAGTAAGGCAGGGTTGAAGATGGATTTGTTTGGCGGCCGCATCTGCTGCCTTGTTACCTGGGATCCCAGCATGACCCGGGACCCATAATAAGTTGATCTTTTATGATGAGTATTTAGTGCTGCTTTAATATTTTGAATTAGACTACTGGAGGTGTTTACGTTTTGGAGTCCACTCAAGCATGATAAACTGTCTGTACATATTACGAAATTCCCCTTCAGTTTTGTCGGATATTCAATAGCAATTTTGATTGCCAGTGCTTCGGCTGTGAAGAAAAAAAAGCCAACCACCTGATATGATTAACCCTGTGTTGGAAACTACGGCGAATGTGGCAACATTATTGGTTTTAGATCCACCTGTGTAGATGAAACTCCAGTTGTCTTGAGTATACTTTTCAAATTGTTCGCGAAATAGAGCTCTGTAAACTTCAGGACTAGTTGCGGCCTTTTTATACTGATGTAGGCAAACGTTTATGGCTGATTTATTAAAGATCCACCAAGGATGACGTGATGGTTTGTTACAAGTTTTCGGAGGTAGAATATCTGATTTTTTGGAGAATGGGGGTTAAAATGTTTTTAAAACAATTAAATAGTACATAAATTGTTGTAGTCATTAGGCGGGGGACCAATTTCCGCGTGGTTTCCTTTACCCTTTCTTCTAAGGAGGAGAATCCGGCTTCAGCTAGTATGGCTCTGGTTGCTGAAGTTGGAAACGCATTAAGACTGCGGCGCACTGTGTATACATACAAATTTTCTCGTGATAGCTGTTCGCTCACCGATGAATTCCGGTAAGCTCTTACAAGATCAGTTATTGCGCCAGAAATAATGTTGTGCGCGAAATGCTTCAGCTCTGGAAGCGCAACTGGAATATCTCGGGTAATTTTTTGAAAAACAATAAAACCAATTCCCACCACCATTTTTTTCCCTTGCTAGGCCAGAAATATAATAGCAGCCCTCATAAACTTACATATAAATGTTTGGTAAGGATGAAAGTTAATGCCAAGAAAAATTGAGTTAAAGTTAAAAAAACTATGATTTAATATAATACAATAAGGATTATAATAAAGATACGCAAACTTGAAAATTCTAAGGGTAGTTCTAATGCTTGAAAGTCAGTTCCCCTTTCCGAGGCAAGCAATGATTGGCAAAATCGACCCTAAGTATCTCAATAAAGTTAAGTACTGACTCTTTGGTTGAACAATTCAATGAGTATACCAACAAATTTTGACATAAAAAAGTCTGGTTCTTTAATACCTCGCTCCCTTAAAAATTAAAAGCAGTTAATTTTTTTTAATTGTTTCTATCCTTATAAAATAATTGCATACATGTTGGGTAACATCTTATAAAGGATGCATACATATATTTATTATATAATATATTTCAGTCATATACATATATACGTTGTTTCTGTTTTTCATCTACAACCTATAAATTTGTAGCAATACATTTATGAAACCTTATTCTTTGTTATTTACAATTCACGTAACATACACATCTAAACAGTTTTAGTTACTTCAGTTGTTATCGATTGCTCTTTGTACAAGTTATGAGCAGATGATGGAGATTCAAATATGCTAACATTCCGATATTCAAAGGGGTCTATGCCATGCTTTTTAATATTTTTCATATCATTTGAGTAAGCAGACAATTCTTCATAAGTAAACTCCGTGAGTTTGGGAAAAGTTCTCTACACATTTCGCTTAACTTGTTATCTATTTTCTCGCGGTGTAATTGGTTGCAAGAGCATGTTTATGTGAAATACCATCATATATGTACGTACGTAGTTTGCATTACTATGGCAGCTGCATGAATTTGCATCTGAATACATACAAACAATCATATATGTATACACTTGTGTGTACTTACGTGCATTATTTATGCCATTATGTCTGCAGTTGGGAATATTTGACGAGTAGCCTGTGAAGCATACGAATTTAAATCACGCCAGAAACCACAGCAATTTTCTGTATCTGCTTATCAAACTAACTAAAGTGATCAGACGGAGTGGGGATTGTTTTTCAAGCAAATCCCAGAAGAACTTAAGATATTTAATTCACCTGAGTATTTGTGTGTTTAAACGAATATATACCTGCCTGTATCTGCGACACAGTTACGCGTGCGCAATCTATAGCCTCCCATCGTCATTACCAATGCAAATAATTTTTTCATTTAATATGCTGTACACATTCTGACGCAAAGCCAATGGCGTAGCGTTTAGTGTAAAATTTAATCATTTTTGCGTTTGGCCGTAACGCGTGGCATTTACCCGCGTAGACATTCATGGCAAGTGTTACGTACGAACGCATGTATGTATGTAAATGCGTATGTTAATTGCAAATATACCATATACCTAAAATATTTACATGGTTTTCAAAAAATTTTTGCACACATACATTTGTCGAAATTGTATTTGTATGTACACGAGTGTTACATTTGGTTTGCTGAAGTCGCGGCTTCGATTTGATTTGCTTTGACTTTTTGCGCATTCTTAGAGGCGGAAATGTTGATTGCTGACAAACCGGACAGCTAAATTCATAGGACCCGCGTTTGATCATTATCGCGTCGGGCGCATGAATGTGTGTATGCACATATTTAAGCAGCTCAAATCGCAAAATCCACTCAGTTAGATGGATTTCGTTTGAGCTACATTCATAGATATATAAGTACTTATGATACATATATACATATATATATGCATATATATACTCATGTATATGCACATATGTATGTTTTTTAATTTTCACAATTTTTTTTAACTTCACTTTCCCTTTTTATACGCACCACATGCATCCTACTCAGGATTCTGGCCTGCAGTGGAAATATATCGCCATCAGCGGTAGGTAGTATCTGTAACAGCAAAATTCCCTCACTTTCGCTTTCTTTGTGCATTCATAAATTTTGCTCTAAACCTTTATTTATTGTATTTTATTTTTGGTTTAAAAAATGAAGCATAACTAATATTCCAAAACTGAAAACGTCTGTTGACGACGGCTACAGTTGACGCAGCCAAAACATAAACACGAAATGCCTTACGCGAGACAGCAGAGCTCTGGGAGCACACGATGAAAGGGTTTGCCAAGAAAACAATCCGTTTTACACAAACGGTGAGGATTCGCACAGCAGTCGAGTAAAATGAATTTTATGAGCAGCGAACATTTCTATCGCATTCAATTTTAAGAAACCAGAGATGCCAAACTATTGCAAAGCAATACCTGCTGAAAATAAACAAAGCAAATGCACACGGCTTTAATGTTATGGAAGTAATTTTCTCTATTAGTTTTTATTGCTAAAGCAACCGTAAAACTTCATTTCAAATTTTTAATAACTTTTGCTGATATTTCAATAGAATTAGTTTTCACATAAAATTTTCGATTGCAACTGTGATCTTAATGTTTGGATGTGCCTGATATTTCGTTTAAGAATCCAAAGATCGCAAATACCAGCTTTACTTCGAATATCGAGCGCCAAAGTGCTTGAATTGGTTATTTCTAATAACAGTTGCCTCTCAGTAAGCAATAATCAAAAACAAACTGCATTCTGCATTCCATAGAGTTAATAGAGGACTGTATAGACGTTCGTTTCAACACTATTTCTTCGAAAGTAATAATAAAAATCGTTTATGACATTAACTGCTTCTGCTGTTTTGACAGAGACTTCACTTCACATCAATGCACTTTTTCCTTTTTGGGAGTATTACATTTAATAATTTATGCGTTTTTGGTTCCGAAGTGGCAACCACAAACACGCGCTGACCTGCCGCTAATACGCGTATCAATATTCTAGCCATTGTTTATTGCTTCTCTTGTTGTCTTTTCCCTTTCATTTGGTTGCCTTCTTCATTGTTTTTGGACTTTTTGGAAGCCTCTAAACGATCTAAAAAATAGCAGCCTAAAGTGGTAAAAGAGCACACATTTTCAGTTTCACTTAGTCCTCCATGTTTTCTGTACCAAACAGCAATAAAGCATAAATTTGAATGACCTTTTACGAAATATTCAGTTTTTGTTGTTTGTTTGTTTGATGGCCATTCTCGAAATGGTTGAATGTGAAAATTTACGCCTTCAAACCACATGCGAGGGATGAATGTAAATATTTACGCTAAAATATAAAGTGGGAAATTCTGTAGGTAAAGATAGTTTTCACGATTCGTGCAAACCGAAACTTTGTTGACATTCTCGTATACTTGCCAATACGTACAGAGTTATTTCTGCTATGCATAAGTTTTAAGCCGCAAAATTAAGTCTTGAATGGGAAAAATTGCACGAAGTAATTTTTCAAAAACATACATACATATATTGCATGGCAGATACGCATACGTGTATTCATACCTATGTACATATACATATTAATTTTTTCATCAAATAGCCTTTGCGCAATCAACGGTAATTATTTGAATTGAAAGCAATTAAGAAGAACTTGCCGCAAGTGCAATATTGTCATGCAATAAGCATTGCTTATGAGTGGCGTGCTTCTCTGGCCTATAATTCTCTTCAGAGTTATTACGCCCGGATACATTTGCGCAAATCTAACATAACATCCAAGGCTCTAAAAGTAGAGCTTAGTTTACACTTTTAAGAAAGTATTTTGCATTGCAAGTGGTTTCTAGCCCCTTCATACACGATATTGACGTTTGCTACGTATAAATGTTTTATACCATTCATGACATTCAATTTCACAGTCACAATTAAATTTTGTTTGTTAACCTTTTATTCAATATTAAATATTACGACTTAACTTAAGGGGTTACATGGGTTTCGTCGGGTAAAAAAAGGCCTATTTTCATTATTTTTTTTTTATGTAAAAAATTATTTATTTAATTCAAACTTTTTTCTGTCTTATAGATACATATTTAAAGAATAATTTCTGAAATTTGAAAAAAAAATTAAAACTCCTCCATTGTGACGTCATTTCCGGTGACCCCTCGAAAAAAGGTGCGTCCGCGTTGTCAGCATAACTCCTTACAGGCTCATCAAATATGAAAAAACAAAAATAAGTGTTTTACCTTCTACTCAAATATGAACGAGACGGTATCAATAAAACGGTCCGCGGATGACATACGGCAAAAATAATTTTTTTGTTTTTTGGTAGGACTGTTGTAAGCTTACATGGCAAATTTCAGCGTGATATGTCACATAGTTTGTTTTCTGTGCTACTGTAAACAAGTCAAGCTCGAGCAATTTTTTTTTAAATAGTTGTAATTGAAAAAAAAAATCCTTCGTTCAACCACGAGTAAATTGTATTTCGAACACCTGTGTAAAATTTCATCAAGTCGGTTGAGTAGTTTTCGAGAACATTTGACAACCGACTTTGAAAACACAGTTCCGAGAAAAACGCGTTTAAGCTTTTGAGTAACAATAAAAGAGGCTTGTAGCGCACACCTTCCAAAGGTTGTATCTCTGAATTTATTATTCGGATCGACTTGAAAATTTAGGATAATATTCCTGAGATGTTGCAGAAAGTAATAAGCCAAAAAAAAAAAATAAATCGATGTTTTGAACCAACGAAACCCATGTAACCCCTTAACGGGGGAGCCTGGTTTATAAGGTTAAAAAAATCATTTTTTGTTCTATCGTTTTAAGCGATTCCTAATATATTTCAGAATATTCACACAAAGTTACAGAGCCTAATTCTCAATATTTCCGTAGATACAAAGCCAAAGGTAGGCGAGCGTTAGGTAGTTACGCTGTGACCGGACAGCTAAAGTACAAACTTTATCTTCGATGAAATACTACTCGTTATTAAGATCTTAATTCATTGAGTAATATATCTAATTTAAAGAAAAATTAGATTTCAGAAAACTAAAACTAAGATTAATATTTTATACTTAAAAGTACTCATAAATGCTTAAGCACACTATTACTTAGGTAATTTCTGATAAATTAAAATTTGGAGGTCGGGGAACGAATTATAATACATAAAAAGTGTAAATTGTTAAGTTTTCTCTTTTAGCATGAATATTTTAAATTTATTCGGTCTTTGGATACATTATCCTTCATTAATTGAGCCTGCAATCCGCCTAGGGGATATTTCTTTATTTAAGTACTATTCGATTTTGAATAGTTAACAACATACTAGTTTTTTTTAAATAACTTCCTGAATAATTTCTTACAAAAGTGGAATAAGTGGAGTCTTTAATTCAAATTTTGTCAAGCAACAATTTTTAGCAGTCAGGATTTGTACTGACAGTTTTCATTAATTGACTTAAGCAGAATAAAATCGGACATGTGCTCTAAAGATGTTTCTTTAAATAGTCTTTAAAATCGAAAATCTCGATATCAAATCATATACCCGAATTAATTAGAAATCACATGTATAATAATATCATGAATTATCTAAGACAGTTTCTCCGACAAGTATATATAGTATCCCTAATGCTGTCGTCAACACTTAAACTTTTCACTTGAAATGTAATGATATCATAAGAATTACATCAACTTTACTCATTTGACTATAATACAATCAGCAACCAAAGTCTAATCTAATTTGTTCATTTTTGCATGAGCGTTGAGCATTGATTTCTCAGTGGCGAAGGCAAATCAGTTTTGAAGGTAAATTTAAGTTAAAAATACTGTCAACTGTGAAAACTGTGTGGATACTATAAATAAAGTTAATTCCGTCATTAGAGAGGAGTGTAGAATATCCCAAAAATATTTCATCTGGTATATTTTTGCTGATCAACAAATGTCCGTGAGATATTGGTTGACAATCTGAAAGAAAAATAACTTCTCAAATATGAGATATCAAAATGGTATAACTTTCTTAATTCGAGTATATGCGCCTCAATACCTTTTAATGCATGGGGTAATTTTAATAAAAGTCATTTGCACTTCGAAGGCCGCTGAATAAAAAATTGAACACACATCACACAATTAATATTACTTTCACATAAAAATTGAAAATGATAACATATTGAAATAAGTAAGAAATTAAAAATAATAGTTATTTGTCTCTAAATTAATCAAAAGTAAACCTATTTTTCTAGACTCAGAAACGCAATTATGGATATCCACAAGTACAGTCGAACGAAATATTTTTCGGTGTCAAGCCCAAAGTATTATTTCAATAATTTTTTGTTACCACGCTCTCTTTTAGGGCTGATTAGAAACGATTGGTAAAATGAAGGAAGCCTCTTTGCCATTGTAAGGCATCATCAAGTTAGTTGATTCGTACTCAGCGGCAGCCAACAACAAAAAATCAATAAATGAGCCAGCATGCAGACTTTGCTGCACAATTGACGAGCAGTGTTGCTGCTTCTGTGGCGTTCTGCTTTTAAAATAAATAAATTATTAATTAAAAAATAAAAGCAAATTCGCCGATTAAGTCAATAAAGTATTTACTTTATATGCATTGTGGCCCATCGGAGTGACTTCAGGCAGAAGCTTAGCTGGCAAATGGCTGAAAATGCATTTCGATATCGGTTTCAGAATAAAATACAATACAATTAGGCATCGAATAAAATTTAATATTTATTGCTATAAAATCACAAGCTTTACGGCAGTCCGCCGTTCAAGTGCATTGACATGCACCATGCCTTCGCGAGTTTAGATGGTGGCCGTAGTCAAAGCGTCTGACACTTGCAGCTGCTGCATCGAATGGGTATCAGTTGGATGCTGTTGCCAAACGAGGGGAACCAATGAAAGTGTCACTATACACTCACTGTACTTTGTCTTTTCGTTACTCGAAAATGATTCATTTATCGTCACTCTTGTTGTCGATCTAATATAAGGTTTGAATATAAAATAACAGTTTGATATAAAAAAAAAATATTTAGAACAAGGTGAAGGTAAATTCGGTCCGGACCGAGCTCTATACAGGGTTACCGAGAAAGTCGTGATAGATACGTAAGGACATTACTACTTAGGTAATTTCTGAATTAGGTCATTCTTTTTGGTTAGCTAAAAATACATTCTGATATTTAAATTAATTTGCAGAATAACTACATACAAAATTTTGTTATTTTAATGATTTGAAGTAATAAAATGCAAAACTCAATTAAGCAGCTATTTTTAACAGTTGGTGTTTGCTTCAAATTGAATTGAAGATTTTTATTAACTGATATAGCCTTTCACTAAAAATAGGAAAATATCGTACCATTGTCTTACAATTTCAAAGAAAGAAAACGTACAAGCAAAAACTCGGCAAATTTTCCAGACGGGGAAGAGGTCTTAGACGTTACCCTATGCACAAACAATAATTCCCAAATAGTCACAAATTGGAGGGTATCCGCCAAGAAACCCTTTTTGGACCATAGTTGGATTCTCTTCGACATCAATCTCAAGCTTGAGAAATCCTAGAATCTTAGAAGAACAAACTAGTACATATTCCGTAGAGTAACTCAGTCTTAACTTCAACATATTAATAAAACTATCCAAAGAACACTCCTGCCCTTCCTTCTTGAAGAAAGATAACGGAGAATGGTGTCCTCGACCGACACTAATATAAATACACATTTCCCAGGTAACACAGAATATATTGAGAACAATAGTAGCAATGTTCAAACCTGTCATCCAATACATTCAATCACATCGTATCCCAAGATAGAATACTACGGGCGATGAAAAACTTTGAACCATACAAAGCAACCGGCCCAGATGGGATATTCCGAGCCATGCTATGGAACACTCGATAAACGACGATTCCTTGGCTGGAGTGCTTTTTCAGGAAAAGCCCTATGCTAGGGTATATTCTAAGGTGATTTTTATCCCCAAAGCTGGTAGACGCGGTCATGAAACAGCGAAAGATTTCAGACCCACCAGCTTATCCTCCTTTATTCTCGCGAGCGATTGTTGGATGTATATCTCAGGGAGAAGATTACAAACACAACGATTTTATCATCTCAAAATGCCTACCTCAAAGGAAAATCCACAGAGACAGCTCTTCATGAGGTTGTAAATACGATTGAGAGGAGCATAGAATACAAACAATACTCACTAGTCGGTTTTCTCGACATAGAGGGGGCGTTTAACAATGTTAGCACAAGATCCATAATTGAGGCTCTTAATATGTTAGGCACAGACATATGTAGGTCTCAACGAAAGGATAGAGAACATGCTTAAAACTAGAATAATCATCGGTGAGGTAGGCAGCAGTACGGTAAAACGCTCTGTCAACACGGGAACCCCTCAGGGAAGAGTCTTATCCCCTCTGCTGCGGTTACTAGTTGTCAACAATATTCTTACCAAATTTAGCCGAAAGGGAATTAAAGTAGTGACGTACGCGGACGACATAGTGCTTATGGTTTCAGGAATGTTTCCAACCACAGTCAGTGAGATTATGGAAGGAGCTCTGGTATTACTTAGCAATTGGACCACGGACTGTGGTTTAAGTGTAAGCCCGAGAAAAACTGAAGTGATGCTATTCCCCAAGAAAACCAAGGTGCCAAACTTTAATCCCCCAAAACTAAACGGCGTTATTCTCACGCTAACCCAACAGGCAAAATACCTAGGTGTTATCCTAGACCCCAAACCCAGCTGGAATTCCAACGTAGAGTACAGGGTAAAGAAATTGAATGTAGCACCTTAAACGTGTTAGAGAATGTTGGGTAAAAAATGGGGTCTCGAACCAAAACTGTCCAGTTGGTCCTACACAGCCATTGTAAGGCCAATATTAACATATGCGGCACTAGTTCGGTGGCCTGCAACAGAAAAGAAATACAACAAAACTAACCTGAACAAAATACAAAGAACAGCGTGTATTTTAACTACAGGAGCGCTTAGCAGCAATCGTACTGAAGCGCTCAATGTACTAACTCATCTGCTACCATTAGATTTACACATTAAACCAATCGCTACTTGCAGCGCGGTGAGGCTCAGAGACATAGAAAGCTGGACAAAAAGGTCGTACGGTCACAGTAAGATCCTCCTACAGGGACCCTCGCTGCTCAAAAACAGATCAGACTACACAGTCCCCGACCTTAATTTCAAGAAAGACTTTACGGTACGTTTTCCACCGAGAGCCGAATAGAGCAAAGGGAAGGTGATTGGAAGATACGACATCGAAATCTATACCGACGGTTCTAAGATGAACTGTGGTGTGGGAGCTGGCTTCCATTCGGAGCCACTCAACCTATCTCAGTCAATTCGATGTCCTGACTATGCCAGCGTTTTCCAGGCAGAACTTTTAGCGATCAGAGAAGCATGCAAATCACTAAAACTCTACAAAGAAGTTGGTGCAAGAGTAGCTATCTTCTCAGATAGTCAAGCAGCTATCAAGGCCTAAGACTTCAGCTCCATTTTATCCAACCTAGTCTTACAATGTAGAGAAGAGTTGGAATTACTTAGTCATAGGCTTGAAATTACTCTAATATAGGTTCCCGGTCATAGGAACATACGGGATAATGAGATAGCGGATGAACTAGCAAGAAAAGGTTCGACATTAGACTTAGCAGAGGCGGTGGCTGTCTGCAACCCACTGAACACAATAATGGATGCTAGCTTCACACTATCATGTTTTAGCGAAACAAAGATGGAAGCAACTAACTACATGTATTACAACAAAAACACATGGCCGTTATACAAAATCGAAAGGACGACTCACCTTTTTGGATGTTCTCGGCCAAATATCTCACGCATCACTGCAACCCTTATAGGTCATGGGAAAGTAGGGGATCATGCAGCCAGACTCAACCTCCCCCCGCAGAAGCTGTCAAGCGGAAGGGGTGAAGAAAAGTCTTTTCCACTACTTATGTGAATGTCCAGAGCTAGCTAGAGCACGCTTCCGCTCCTTGGGACAGCCTTTCTTACACCAAATTAAGGAGATCTCAGACATCGAGATAAAGGATTTGCTGCTATACTTGGACCTCACTAAATGGATCTGACTTGGAAACACAAAAAACAAAAAAAGACATCATTATACGAGGACGGTGGTAGTAAAATGGTGCTGGTCACTAAATAAGATTATTTCAGTGAATATTTGAAATAATTATTAGAATTGAATATCTCGAAAATGCTTCAGTGTTAGACATAAATTAATCAAAAATGGCCTAAATAATAGTGCTCTTGATAATTAAATAAAAAAATAGTAATTGGCGCGTACACTTCTGTTAGTTGTTTGTGGTGTGCGTGTTGATATTGTTCCACAAATGGAGGGACCTACAGTTTCAAGCCGACTCCGAACGGCAGATATTTTTATGAGGAGCTTTTTCATGGCAGAAGCTCTTGATAATTAGGTGAGTTTTATTAAGTCGCTGGGCATTGCACTTTACTTTACTTTACCGGACTTATCAATTGTACCTAACTTGTTTATAATAGAGATAGTACGTCTGTTAATTTTTTGAAAATTACCATTGCATGGCAAGTTGGTGTGGTTATTTACCAATTTCGACCATTTTTAAAGACAAACTACCTTGAAAAAATGTAATGCGCGTACCATGTTTTAATGAAATATATTAGATTTTACTCGAGTTATCATGCTAATGGGTGAACGGACAGACTTGGCTAAATCGACTTCTCTCCTAATTCCTAGCATTTTGGTATATATATTTCCATATCTATCTATACTCCTTTATGCTGTTACTCACAACCGTTACGTCAACAAAATTATAATACCCTTTTGCATAACAGCTCAGTTTCATATCAATATTTATTAGCAGTAACTTTAGACGATTGTGATGTATTTTTACTTTTAATTGGAGAGACATAGTCGATAGATCGAAAACTTTGAAGACGTTTTCCCATAACATTTTAGTGTTTTGAATTATGATGTGTAAAATTTTTTACATGTGTATTTTCTTGTCATGTAAACAACTCCATAAATTATTTTTCAATACAAACACTTCCTGCTTTATCAGCTTCATTTTTTATAAATAAAATATCTACAAGCGAGCGCTTATATAGTATGTGTGCCCAATATCAACTGTGAGTCAGAGCACTACTGATAAAGAAAATGCCATATTCTTTAGGCTGTCCGAAAAATTTAGTACCCTATTGAATAGCGGTGCTTTGTTCGATCACTTTACAGTGGTATGAAGCGGCCGAGTACAGTCAAATCATGCAGGCGCTTAAAATAACTTATTCATTTAGCTTTCATAATGGAAGTATGGTTGCACTTAAAAATTACCATCGACTCTTTCCACTTATTGGTAACTCTTCCCGTTTTATGTCAAGTTGTTCTTATCTGATGAGAGAATGCAATAGGTATCGAAGTAAGTAATTCGAAGGAAATTGGGCAGTGCACAAGTGTGATATTGGCTACCCACAAACCTTTAGGTTGCCATCTCGTTTGGGCCACTCTCATGGTGGTAGACTCATTTTTACTAATTTGTATTACGGTATAGTTCGCGTTTGAAACTGAAACTATTTTAAGTTTTTTTTGTCATTTACATAATGTGAACGATTTTGACTGCATATTGAGTCTCTGCATTTCCGATTGTTAATTAAACATGTTGAAATTATTACTTTCATTTGGAAAAATATTATTTTAAATGAAATTCGTGGTACGAAGTGTATTATTGAGCACAAAGAGTTATGTACATTTTTATATGCATATATGTGTTTGAATATCTTCGTGTATCCTTTTTCACAAAGTATTTCAATTATTATCTTGTTTGCTGAACATGTAAATGGGGAAACAATGGAGATATGTACATAAAAGGACAAAAATAGCTGCTTATGCTGCGACACGCGCAACTATGAATATACAAGTAATCGTAGCCGCCATTACAGTATCTCCCACTCAAATGATCACCTCACTCCCACCATTTTTTTTTGCAACTTTTTATACATTTGTTGCTTTGCAGACCCTTTGTTTTCTACACTTTGCAAAGCACTTTTCGCTGTTTGGGGAAAACAATAAATAATGCATATTTATACTAACAACCTTACATATGTATATATCCACAAAAATATATTAATATAAGAATGTGTATTATATGCCTTATACATACATTGGTACATACAAACATACACATGTTCATACATGAGTAGTTTTTCAAAGTTGGTTAACAATCCGTGCAATACGACAATGATATTTTTGTGTGTCGTTCGCGTGGCCCACAACGACCCGCAGTGGACACACAAATAATAATTTGTGAGCTGAAAGAGCAGAAATATCAGGCGTACATTTGTTTGCAGATATTTTTACGCACTTGTTTGTATGCTGGCAACAGTAGCCATTTTATTATACAGGTCTCGGGTGTGGTGGGAAAATTTATAACGCTGACGCAAAGGATGCCGGTAAGAAAGGCACTCTAACGGTATTTTGTGAATTGTTGCTTGATTCCTTGATTCGATGTTTCGATGCTTCATTGCTTCATAAATATGAAAAAGAAGGAATAGAAATAATACTCGTAAAAAGGAAAATATGTCCTTTGGGTCTCATTCTAGTGACGTTTTTGGAAAAACATAGGTGAATGAAGCAAATGCGGAACTGTTTAAAAAAACCTTGTGAAAAAAAATCGAATATAATAATGCCTACTCACAAAGCTAAATTGTTACTTCTTCTTGCCTATGAATGCATGCGAATGTTTGTGTTAATGTAAACTTGAAGTGTACCTTTAAATTTCCATTTATATGTATGCAGAGGCGTTCAAAAAATAGTTTCCTGCAGACGCCACGATTTGTATGTGTGAACAACGTCGAGGATTTTGCGAATTTTCGAGTACTCCGTCTTATTAATATTAGAAATTACTGTTTTTTTAATTATGCAACTATTGAGTTGCAATACAATACAACACAACAACCGAAAATAAATCCCCTAAAGTCATCTTTAATTTAAGAGTTATTTTTTTGACAATATTAGTAATTGAAATGAAAGTGCATTTGAAAATCAAAGAAATATATGTTAGGTGCACCTTATCTTCTTTTTGGGGAATTGTCTTAAAGGAATATAATTTCCAAAAACTTTTCGTAAAGAAGAAGATGAAATATTTCAATATATCGATGGATTTCGAGAAAAGCGACAGAACTCAAAATTAACTCAAAATTCGGAGTTTGCCGTTAAAAGCAAAAATCAACTACAGAGTTTATATATTTTTATCTGGAAAAGCGTCATAAGCGAATCTTGAAGCAATTCTGAGAGATGGCGTTAGTGTCGTTTTGTCAGGTGATCGAATTGGCGCGTCACTTATCTTGAAAACTGACCCAACTCAGTATTTTGTATTTTTGAATTATGTTACTTTTCTCGAAAACCATCGATATATTGGACGAGTCATCGCCATACCGATTCACAAAAATTCTTCATACAACATCTCAAATTACATATTTTAAACAAATTATAATTTATTTAATTTGATTTTTTATATGTCTAGGAAATTTTATAGCAAATGCGGAAAGTTTAAGTATGCCATCTAATAATCAATTTATGAACATGAAATATATCCCGGAGTATTTTTATTCCACGGAGAGTTGATTGGCTCATTATATTAAAAATAATTATTTAGTTGCTTCTATCCCTTTTAGAAACGTCACCACAAGTGTAGATGCATATAAGTAAGGTGAATTTATTTGTCAAACTTCGCGGGATTAAAATTTCGCTCTAGTTATTTTTTCATGAGTTGGCAGCACTGTTAATAACATCTGAGCCAACTTTCATGTGAATGTCATTATCAGTAATATATTTACGCTTGTGTTTACCAAACGACCAAGAGTGCATTTTTCGATTTTTACAATGTCTGATTTGATTGAGCAGAGAAGTGCCATCAAATTTTGTTTGCGGAATGAAATTTCGGCTGCGGAAACGTTTAGCATGTTGCAGAAGGCATTTGGTGATTCGACCATGTCGCAGAAAAATGTTTATAAGTGGTACAAAGACTTCAAAGAGGGTCGAGAACGTGTTGATGACTTGGAGCGCTCCGGACGACCATCGACGTCAACAGATGACCAACACGTCAATAAAGTGAAGGAGTTAGTGCTCAAAAATCGTCGGTTGACTGTTAAAGACCTTACTGATATGATCGGAATATCAGAAGGATCTGTAAAAACCATTTTGAAAGACCATTTGGGCCTACGAAAAGTCAAATCTCGTTTGGTACCGAAAACTCTCAATTTCTTGGAAAAAAGTCGTCGCGTTGATGTGTGTGAAACAATGCTTTCAGACTATCAGGACAAGCTCAAATGCATCATTACGGGAGATGAGACCTGGATTTATGCTTACGACCCTGAAACAACCGACCAATCAAGCGAATATCGTGCTAAAGGCGAGGCCAGACCGAAAAGAGCACGTCAAAGTCGTTCAAAAATAAAGGTCATGATGACAGTTTTTTCGATTTTCGTGGTGTGGTGCACTATGGATTCCTTCCACCTGGCCAAACTGTTAATAAGGAATATTATTTGAGCGTTATGCGTCGATAACGTGAAGCAATTCGTCTAAAAAGACCAGAATTATGGGCCAACAACTCTTGGTTTTTGCATCACGATAATGCACCGTCTCACACTGCACTCGTTCTTCGTGACCATTTCGCTAAAAGTTCCACGCATATCGTTCCGCAACCCCTGTATTCGCTGATTTGGCTCCGTGTGACTTCTGGCTATTCCCAAAACTCAAGAGACCACTTCGGGGAACGCGTTTCGAGTCGATTGAGGAGATAAAAGCTGAGTCGAAGAAGGTGCTGATGGCTATACCGGAAATGGACTATTTGGCATGTTTTGGGGATTGGAAAAATCGTTGGCATGAGTGTATTTCATCGAGAGGGGATTATTTTGAAGGGGATGAAATTGATTTACAAGAATAAATAAATATTTTTCATTTTACAACCAAATTCACCTTACTTTTTGCCCACAGTAGTACATTTAGGCGGATACCACTTTTTCCACTTCTTTGGTTTTGCGTCTAAAGCATTGACTGGCAATCCTCAAGAAAAAGTGAAGCATACCCCAAAAATGGATTTCGATCCGTCTTATTTTTTATTTTAGTCATTAATCCTCAATTAATTTGCCAAACAAAATTTTATCATTATTTATGTAGATCTATCATATCTAGGTTACCATTGCATTTGAAGTTTATCTTTGGTTTCTTGTAATTTTGAAGCCTTTATGAATCGCCCAAAACCCACATAGCCCAAAAACCAAATATGTACATACATTTTCTTCTAATATATTAGTTTTGTACAATCGCTTATAATTTCATAAAATGTAAAAAAAAAGGTTGGGGATGAATAGCTAAAATAAAATAAGAGACTAAAATTCTTTTTCCATTTGCGATTTTGTTCAGAATTCTACAGTTGCGAATCGAAGTCCATTTAGTTTTTAGGAGCATATTGCGTCACCCTAATATACACTAATAGTTTTACATATAACCACCAAATCATTTCTGAATTGAATATGGGAAATACCACCTTTATCAAAAAGTTCCCGGAACAACCGCGAGTAGACGCTCTAAGTCAACTGTTTCGATTTTTGCTTTTTTTATTAAGTTGGCACATCTATGATTAACATTTCTACAAAAGTTGTATCTCCACTGCTTGAAATTTGTTACAATGTCTACCTCTGCACGTGTTTTCCATACTTTAAAGTATTAAAAATTAGATTAGAATTTACAACAACGAGTTTGCATTAAAAATGAATTAATATGGAAACTTTAGAAATGTTGCGAAACTGTTTTATTAATGACACCGTAAAGCAAATAGCCAATTACAAGTTGCATGAACGCTTTAGAAAAGATCGTCAGTCCATCGAGGATGGACGGCATCGAAATCGAAAACTGATGAAAACATGAATAAAGTGAAAGAAAACTGCATTCAGTGAATATATGTCAGCAAACTTTCATTAACCAGTTGAAATTTTCATTAAGAAACCTAACATTTTACTTCAGTTATTATTGACATATCACATAAGCACACCTTATTTAATCACTGTGTCTCATATTTCTGAACATTTTCGGAACCACAATTCCTGTAAGTCTTAAAAACAGGGTAATAATATCCAAGTGGGCCAGTTATATGCGGGGTATACCTCTCTTTGAGTTTTTCTTTTCATCTCTCTACCTACTTATTGGGAAAAGCATACTTGTACTTATACAAGAACTTTGGTCGTATATTCACATCAAATTAACAAATTTGGGATGAACTTTCTTAGATTGGCCACATATGAGGGGCGATAATAAGCATGAAATTTGCAACAGTTTTAACCAAAATCGAAGAGGCAACAAACATATGAATATCTTGATACTGCAAAAGTTTGAGCAGGAAAACTAATAAAATTGCAATTGAAGAACACAAAGTAATGCAAAAGTTATCTAATACCGAAAGTTATCCAATACCAAGTTCCTCCTTTGGAAACTACAGCAAGAAAAAGCTTCAATTTATTTTCACTATGTTTTTATTGTGAGTGTTCATATACATACTTATAATATATATGTATTTATATGTGTACGTACATACGTATTACCCAACCATATGGTACATAATATCAATAGACACGGTTCGGTATAAATATGTTTACGAAATTATAGGTTCAAATTTACAACTAAGTTTCAGATCGAAATAACTTTCGAAACCGAGAAGGGAATGCGCGTAATTAATAATGGTTTAATCTGAACTGTGC
This sequence comes from Anastrepha obliqua, assembly GCF_027943255.1. Lineage (NCBI taxonomy): Eukaryota > Metazoa > Arthropoda > Insecta > Diptera > Tephritidae > Anastrepha > Anastrepha obliqua. The sequence continues at coordinate 77,910,898 of NC_072892.1, forward strand.
ATGTAATTCAGTAACTAGGTAATTTGGTAGCTGGTGCGTCAAAGTTGGCGCGCGGAAACTCAAGAGTGAGTAAACCACTTATATCTGCATGTAGATATTTTCTGTTTATAACGGCATAGTTTTTCTCTTTTCTATTTCGAATATTTTCTCGCATCTTATGCATCTAAGCAAGGCTCTCGTGAGGTATGCATTTGCACGGAGAGACATGTATTTTTGTAAGAATTTGCACGGCATAAAGCAGTTTATGAAAATTTAAAATATTAAGTAAATAGTATTCCTGAAGTACATATTTGCACATATAATTTATTAATTTAATTTTAGTATAATAATACTTTACATTCATAATTTCGTTTCTATTTCTTTTCAGGGCAAAACATGTGAATTGTTGGATAACGGCTGAAGGTAAGCCATTTATTTGTTGCTCTCGTACATTTACTATATGCAGGGCATGCATTAGGAGTTAACGAAAAGTTTTATTCCTATCTTTCAAATGTTCCTGATTCTTTTTTTTATTACGTATATATATATATATATGTATATTAGGCCGGATCGATTTGTGGGGAGGCAAAAAAATCGCCCATTGCTCTGTGAAAATCATATTCTAGGGATCAAAATAAGAAATTTTGCCGAAGGAACCATACCTCTAAAACGAATTCTGATGCCCCCCAATTTGGGTCGAACTTTTTAGTTTCTTTTCTCATGTAAAGGCCAAAAATGGTGATATTTTGAAATGATTGTATGAATAACCCCTCCAGGAGAGTTCCAGGGGGTATGCCACTGGCATGGGTGGATCGGCCGTCCAAAGTTAGTGGGGGTCGGTTATACATTTGGATTCGATTGGAGCACTCTAAATGGCCCAAATTGGGGGACATCAGAATTCGTCCAAGGAAATACAACTTTACTAACATAAATATTTTTTTTTTTTTCTTTCAAACACGTTAGCAACAAACCAATACCTTGATAAAAGTAAAGTCCAACATTTAAAAATTTTTTATAGAAGCGTATTTTCAAAATGATTCCTACCTAATACTGGCACGAATGTTCAGTCTCAGGGCTCTCAAAATCTATCAATGCACTGGAAGCTGGGTATTTCATCAAAACATCTTGGGTTGAAGTAGAGGCGGCATTAGTCCGAAACTGCTCCCGTAAAGCAGAACTATCGGAAATTTATGGGAGACTCCTTGATTTTGATCCCTAAGGTGACAATCTATGCTAAAGTTAGAAATCATGGCGAACGATTTTAACGGGTTTCTCCTAACCAATCATTTGGAAGAGTAAAGAGATATGGGCATAAGTGATTCGAAAGACGAATTCAATGAACGAATAGTAGTTGAGCCCTAACATCAAGGCGACCATAACGAGGAAGTGCTAAAAATGCAAACATGCAATAATTAGCCAAAAATAACTTTTCAACACATCCGAAATATCGATACACATTCCAAAATTGAACGTTTAAAATTAAAACAATCAGTATTTAAGCAACCTACATTTACAACATTTTTCAACCAAAGTAGTTCGGACTATATATTTTCTCTACATATTTAATAATAATATGTACGTGTGTATATGGAATATTTAAAATAGTCAGTAATTTGCACAAAAAATTAAAGAAACGGCAATTTGTCCGCCTTTGAACGGGGGAGCATCTCGCTTAACCAGACATAAACAGTTCAACAATGAGTACCTGTTTGAGAGAAGTTTCATTATAATTGATGCGTGCATTCGTTGATGGGTGTTTAGACGAGGTCTTCCTCGAAGTTATGTTGTGCGTTCTTTTGTTGTTTCACAAATGGAGGGACTTACAGTTTCAAGCCGACTCCGAATGGCAAATATTTTTATGAGGAACTTTTTCATGGCAGAAATACAAGCCGAGGTTTGCCATTGCCTGCCGAGGGGCGACCGCTATTAGAAAAATGTTTTTCTTAGTTTTGGTGTTTTCACCGATATTCGAACCAACGTTCTCTCTCTGAATTCCGAAGGGTAGTCTCGCACCAAGCCATTGCTATATTATGTATTATATTATATATATTTCAGTTTAATAAATAAGCAAATAAACTTTGTGAGATATGAAATATTTACAGATTATATCATACAGATATCGCAGAGTGAATAAGAATACGAAATTGTTTCGAAAGTAAGAACATAGAAGTTGGAGACATGTGTGCTTTGAATTTGTAATAGAGCAGTTCCTATACCCACATTCCTAGTTCATTACTTCACATTTCAACTTTACTGTTCATAACATTTCAAAAATTGTCAATATACGTCGATGTATTTAGGTGAAGCATATTGAATGAATATCAGTCAAACACGTAGTAAACTAAGGTCGAACAAAAGTAAAAACCTTCAATATACTTGCGTGTAGGGTAGATAATTTTTGCTGCTATCCCATTGCAAAGAAATAAATGGCGAACAAAAGAGATTTAGTTGACAACATATGAAGGTGAGTTACTAGGCTTATTTCGGCTTATGGTTTGCAACATTCACTGAGGTTAGAGGAATGATGCTTTTGAGGCTTGAATTCAGATAAACTATAAATGGAGTAGTGTGGCTGCAGCATCCATTGAATCACTATCGCGGTTGGAGGAAATTTTACTTTGTTTCCCCCTCCTTTGATAAATTCCCTCATGTCGGCTGCCAGTTAGCTTCGAGGTAAACGTGATCCATTTGATTGGTTAATGTTGATGCCAGTTCGCCTTGCACGTGACACTGTAGCATGCCACATTCCGTGCATGAGCCATGACACGCTTCAACCCATTTGATGGAAAATGATGCAAAGTGGCAACAGACTGCACGAAAAAAAAAAAATTGTTCGTTACACTCCCTTACCTTAATTTGCCTGCTGTTGCTTAAAAATTTCCATTTAAATTGTCCGAAATGGGAGCACCTGAGTAGTTGTGCCAAATATGTTGCTGTAACTATGTTCCCATATACTGAAATGCTTCACGCAGAAGGAGTCAACCTAAACGGTTTGTCTCCCTTTAGTTGGCAATGCTTTCTTCGCAAAATAATCACAACAACATAACAACATAAGGCAGCAAACTAGTGAGACAAGCGAAATTCGATTTCGCTGTTGCTTTCTTGTTATTGTTAACAAAATTACGTAATATTGTGTAATATTGACTCGCATGCACTACACACCACGCACATCAGCCGCCCCCCAATGAGATGATTTTATGTACTCAACAGCAATAAATAGCGAAGAAAATTTAATAAATACGAAAATGCAAATAAACTATAAACTGGGCATCGCAGACTTGCATTAAGGGCGACAAATTTAGGTATTCGAAATGAATAGTTTTGTTAAATACTATTTACTAAAGATGGCCTCCATGGATGAGTGTTGTGGTGCATGACATACAGGCAACAGCTCCTGGAATTCTTTGGAGTTTCTTTCTAAATTCGGCCGCTCCTCGGCAAATCAAGGCAAATATTCAAGTGCAAAAACCCATCTGCAGTGGAGATTGCATATATGTATAAGCAGCTATAGTTTTCTTAATTTTTAGGTGTTTGCGGCAGTCTAAATGTTATTTAAAATAACTACCTTATGGGACAAAAATCTCTGGAAAGTAATAAAGACCTGTGGACAAGCCACAAAGGGTCTCTTAATGCCTTGGTTGATTTTAGAGATATTATAATACCTATACACATGCCCTACAAAGTCTGCGTTCACCCGAATAGCCTTCTTAAATTTATTAAAAACAAAATAGAATATTATGATTAAATTGAAATCTTTACAATTTGTTTATTCGCTACATTCCCAGCTTTTAAGGGCAAAAAAAAACAAGATTCCTTACTTCACTTTTTGGATAACGGGAAAATAATTTCAGCAGCATGTAAATGTGGCACCAAAAAGTCTGCGTTCAGCCTGTTTATTTTAATGATACCGTTAATTTTAAGATATTTTTCCTTGTTTATATTAATTTTTGATTGCGCATTGCTTCGACTGAATGTTAACAAAGCTTAATTGAACATTTTATTTATAACTGGAGATAATTAAAGAACGTGGAAGGAAAGGGAAAAGAAATAAGCGTTTCTGAGAAGAAAATAATTATAAAAATGTGGAAAGACGGAAAAAGTTTCCGAAATATTGAAAAATCTATTGGGAGAACGTATTCCTCTATTCAGAGAGTTGTAACAAATTTGCGGCAAACTGGAATTTTTACTTCTAAGCCCAGGTCAGGGCGACCGAACCAATTATCGACCCGGGAAGAGCGTTCTATAATCAACTTGGCAAAGGTCAACCTGGAAAAGTTCTACGTCAAGCTGGATACCACAGTAGAGTCGCCCAAAGAAAGCCTTTCATTTCACTTGTGAACAGACGTAAACGCATTCAGTTTGCTAATGAGTACATAAATAAGCCTCCCGAGTTCTGGAAAAAGTAATATTTTCAGACGAAAGTAAATTTTGTATATTCGTCAAATTGTTTGGCGAAAACCTGGAACTGCTCTTGAAAAGCAAAATCTTGTTGGCACGGTTAAGCACGGAGGTGGCGGGGTTATGGTTTGGGGCTGCATGGCGGCAAATGGGGTGGGTCAGTTAGAATTTATTGATTCGACGATGGATAAATGGGGATACTTGAACATACTAAAACGGAATTTAAAGTAAAGTGCAGAAAATCTCGGCTTATCAAGAATATTTTGGTTTCAACAAGATAACGACCCGAAGCACACAGCCGAGATCGTTAAGCTTTGGCTCTTGTACAACGCCCCAAAACAGCTTAAAACACCGTCTTCGAACGGCAGATGACTTTTTATGAAGAGCTTTTTCCTGGCGGAAATGCACTTGGAAGATGAATCATTGCTTGCTGCGGGGAGGACCGCGAATAGAAAGAAATGTTTCTGTCATTTTGATCTCTTGTACCTAGCGGGCACTTATGAATGGTACTTATTCTCCAATCCATTTGGCTATGACAGCGGCTCAGATGTACATCAAAAATTGGTAATTTACATATGTAGTGGACATCGATCGCAAAAACTACTACACCTAATAAAGCTCGGTGTTTATGGAACACGTGTTTATCCATAGTTGCTAACTGACAGAAACTTTATATAACTTAAAATATTGAAACAACGATACCTTAACCGACGTAAAAAAAAAAACAAAAAATGTTTCTTAAGTTTGATAATTGCAAGTAAATATGTATACTTTTATTAGCACAAATTAGTTATTCAAGCATTAGAAATTAACTTATTTCATTTCAGGAAGATATCTAACCTTTTTTATTGCAGTTTCCTAAACTTTTGCAATTTGCACAATATGTGTTGCGTTATGAAGAAGTTAGGCACAAATTAGTGTTTCTACATTTCCATTATTAAATTTTCCCAGAGTGCTTGGGAAAATTAAACCAAAGTCATGCCGCTCTTAATTCGGCTTGAGTCAAATTTGCGCTTCCACTTAATAAATTGGCCGACAAATTTATTTTCGACAAAAAATATCATCACTATGTTCGAATGTGTACACCTACTCACTCACATGTGTACATGCCTTCATACTTAGATACTCTGACAAAAGCATTGACATCTCGCCGCAATTAGCATTCTCCTAGAAGTAATTATGCGCTGGAGACGCGCAATTAGGTTAAATGAATTTATTTACATTTTCAAGAATACAAATGAAATCGCCAGTAAAAGAAATATGGTCCGACCTAATTACAAATGCACAAGCACTATGCCAACGGAATTGAGCAGATAGATATTTTACGCCAGTGAGGGAGCCAGCAGGCGATGAAGTGACCGTCCGCCACGCCAGAAAAGTAGGACGCATATTTTTCGCACTCTTTTTGTTGCTGTGTGTTTTTCGTTGCCTAGACAATCGGCGCAAACTACCCCAAAGCGACCGTACGCTACTATAAATTAAAAATTTTATTAAACAATTTACAACGCTAAAATGGCTTTGCACAACCGCCGCAATCCCTTCACTTTCTTCGCTTACATTGAGAAAGATGCACAAATTATGCGCCGAACTGTTTGGTCTTCCCTGGAAGCTTCGACAGAGTCTTAAACAAATTTGCTTTCCAAACTGGTTAATTATGTGAGAACATCTTGGAAAATTGAAACAAATAAAGGAATGTGTAGGTTCGAGCGCAAGCGGTGTGTATATACCCGGTGCATATTTTATGAGTTATGGCATATGTATGTTTATGTTTCTACTCACTTATATGCAACCACGGAAGAGTTAACAAGCATAATCGGTAAATTTGCAGGCCGAGTTTTGAAGTTAATAATAGAACCATGCGTGTATTTCTATTATTTTGCTCTATTTTAGAGTTTGATAGATGAATTTCAGAAATACACACACTTACTTAAGGAAAAGCGGCGCCACTTCCATTTTCAAAATGTTTAATAATGATATTTTTTCTCCAAGGCCACATGCTATAACTAACTTAAGCTATTTTTGTGCATTAGATACTAAAATATCATTTTTTTTCTATTCCTTCAAAATGTGCTGAGTTTCGCTGCCATATTTCCAATTATATTCAAGTTAACAGCTGAACAAGCAGATGTGGCTTAATCAATTCTTCTCAACATTTGCAAATATATACATATAGTGCGTGTGTTTATGAGCACTACCAAAAAAACCAACACCCACGACCATACATCAGAGATATTTAAAATATTATTAAATGTATCGCAAGAGCGTAAGGAACTAATATAATTCATCATCAAAAAACTGAAGTAAGTAGTAACAGAAATTTAATAGTTTTTTTTTCTAAAAGTAAATTTAGTAATGTTTCATACAAGTACCAAAAAATATTTATAAAATAAGTAAATGCTTGCGATGAATGTGAAATATACATTTATATATGCACATAACCCTATGTGTTTCATGTCGAAGAAAATTTGGTTCATGTGAAGAGGGAACTAATAGATGGCTGCTGTTCACCGTCGTTCGTAGATTTTTACTTTACATCATCTGATTTTAATGGCTAAATTTACCTGTGCATTTTGCAGCGGCTATGCAAGAAAAACTCGCATTCTATAAGTTGAGACTGTGCACAGTGTTTCTTTTCAGATAAATGAGTAGTACTCTAAATTTGGTTCTTAATAAATTATATTCTAGTTAATGACAACTTAATTGTGTTGGACCTAACACCTTCACGTAGCCCCAACGTGCGTATATGGTTTCTTAAGGTCTTTATTTAGAAACTTTTTTTTATTTTAAATTACCAAACAAGAAGCTAGAGATTTTACGGTTACCGTTAATGTCATTTAGAGATTAAGTATCATACGCAAATGAAGCTAACGTAGATGTGGCACGTTGATGAGCCCCCATTCATGCGTAAATAAATTGACAGAGTAATTACCTTTGATTTTTATGTGACAGCTTTCCGCAAATCATACGTGAGCAGAAAATTTATAGTCGTAATCAAATAGACAGTACCACTTAGCGCGAACTTTGCGAACTGTCTGTGTGCATTTTGAATAATTTTTATAATAAAATTTGGAATTTCAAAGTATTTACGTTTTACTCTCTTCCAAAAGTATACTGTATTAAATCAATAAAATGATATTCTCTTGAATTCATTGCTTAAACTATAGATGTTTTCGTATGGTTATTCAATCAATCCAATTCTAACATTTTTTGACGATTTTTTTAAGTTTTTCAATTATCATTTAGCCATAACCGCGCGCACTAGTGTGCACTGGTATATTAGAGCTTTGTTTACTTAACGAGTTACTCAAAAAGTAATATACTTCAATGAAACTTGGTGCATACTACTCTTTGCCCAAGGAGGTTCGGTATTAAAAATAAGTGAAATCGATCAATAATGAATAATAAATATAATAATGCAGCAAAATTACTCACATTTGATACAAATGATTAACGCATAAAAATATACATACGTACAAATAAAATTTCTGATAAATATGTTTATCTCGGTCACAACTCTTTAGATCCGACAAACATTTTATTGACATTAACTTTCTTTCCGTCTAGCTACAAATTATATCGAGTTTTAATTTTTTAATTTATGTGCTAACCAGTTATAAATTAAGTCGAGTTTAATTTTATTTCTTAAGGAGTTTAGATATTTTTGCAAAAATCGGTAAGCGTATTACATTCTTAAAAATTAAGTTTTTTTTAGGAAATTTAGGAAATCTGTGAATAATCACTCCACCTCTCATATAACTATTATTTTCACCAAGTTTAAATATATAAATAAATCTCGTGGAAAAACGCTTTAATTTTTCATTGCCTTGTCTATGAGTTTGTTTGATTCCAAATTAAATTTAACTAAATTGTGCTAGGGCATATAAATTTCGGTCCGATCCGAATATAGCACCTGCTTATTTGTTTTCAGATACAGTTCGTTTGATGGTATTAGCACTCAAGTTTTTACTCGATTTCAATGAGTTTCTTCCACATATTTTAAGGATGCGAAAAAATAGTGGTTCCAATTCAGTTATTTCTTTTACGTGCTCAAAAAAGGGTAACACCCACATATTTCAAGTTCAATCAAACCATTTATAGAAGGTTTGAAACCTTTGCCTGAGCTTAATTATTTTTGCTGTCTCTGTATCTCATTTCTGTCTCACTGTCTGGCCAGCGCTCTACTACATCGAATACGTATCAGCATTGCATTTAGTATACGAATTTATATGTACTTATATACATAGGTATTTTGCAGTTGCCTTCGTCAACCATTCTCGTACATGCTTCCATCCATCTGTCTACTCACTCTCCATCACTGTTCTCTATTTCGCTCGCGCTAACACAACCAGCATTGCGTGCCCTCATCCTTATGCTGAGAGAAAGACGATACTCACAAATCGGCCATGCGGGCTGTCTGTCGTTCGTCGGCGGCCATTGAATTCATCAGTGCCATTTCGGGCTGCTCTCCACTTTCATGTTTTATACTATTCTTTTGTTTTACTTTCCTTGCTTTGTTCTTGCAGTACTACTAGTGCTGTTGCTTTTATTGTGGTGTCATGCACAGCAGTCAGCAATCACACTCGTACTCGCATCGTTGGCATACGACAGACAGCGCGCAGAGTTAAAAGAGGAGGAATTGTGGAGGAGCCAAACAGGCATTCAATGTTGTTCTTTGCGCACGCACGTTTCGTTTTGTAGTTGTTTTATAAGTAAAATTGTTGTTGTATTTTGCAGTTATCAATGCGCAGTGCTTTGTTGTAGCTTCCTTTATCCATATATGTAGATGCATGCATACTATACATTCATATGTATGTGTGTGTTTGTTATATCACGGAGAAATTTGTTAAAAGAAGCTACAAGGGGTGTAGTTCAATATGGGGTTAATTTAAATTCTAGTTGTGCACGTTGGGTAAGAACAAACACAATACTAGTGGTAACACCGACATTTTGGTCGCCACCCGACCGAACCTCACATATCTAATACCTGTAAATATGTATACTCGTATAAACAGAAGTTCATGTGTACTTGTTGGTACATAAACCGCTGGGGCCATGTTGCCGCACGACATGAGTTTGATAGTTTTACCGAAAGTAAGCGAAGGAGTGAGTGGTGAGCTCACGGATAACGAAATGTTGTCTATTGCTTGTGATTGTAATCTGTGTACTGTAGCTATTCTTTTAGATATTTCAGTCACTCTGTGATTAGGGAAATTTTACTGAATATTTGGAGTGAAAATGCAAAAGACATTTGTATGTACCGATGTATGTATGTGTGTAAGCACATAAAATAAATATTCAGCATTTTCGAAGACCTACGGCACTAGTGCTGCATTTTTAAGTTTTAAATTTAAATTTTCCATGTTAACATTTCTTTCTTGAATAAGAATTTTAAATAATATCACTTCATATAAAAAGTATCTCGCTCAAAAGATGATGGACTTTTTAACTGTACATATCCATGCCTTCTCATAATGTTGTTTGGAGCAATGGAAGGGGGGAAATTGAAGAACCTTCTGAAAATATATTTGCTAAAATAAGCTAGCCAGATATGCATCAAAGTGCAAATAGTAAAAATATGAGCCATGTCTCTTTTTTTTATTTTATCTTGAGTTTGTGATTTAAAAAGAAAAAAATACCTCACGTTTTCTTCAATAAATTAAATAAGAACATCCTTTATTCAAATACTTCGGGATATATAATTTTCATTTTTTCTAAAACAACAGCTAATTTTATGCAATCGAACTTATTATACGCACATATAATACATAAATGCGTCTTCAGGGTAAATTTTTAAATTTAGTTCTTATTACTCACTTATCAGCCCGTGGAATGTTATTGGCTATGGCATAACACAACTGACGTCAAATACATCAATTTAATTTTTACTTAGTTTTCTTTGGTAGCGACGCAGTCTTAAATAATAAAAAAAATTGAGTTTAAACCCTTCCTGAAATGCTGTGGCGATGTAATTAAGTCAGTTCTTATTTACCTAATCGCCAGACTTACTAGATGAATACAAATTTAAAATTTTCGTTTACGTTAATATAATTTTTATAAAGGGTTATAAGGGTAAATGTGTTTTATAGGTCTTTTGAGCTGAAATTTGTAAAATTCCCATAAAAACGACAGCACATATTTGTATGTACTGAATACGAATAAAACAGGATCGGAAATACTATTTCTATAAATAGTTTATTTTCTGCAAAAATATGTCTTCTTGCATATGACTCGATTCAGACCATTAACACGACTTCTATAAATGTACAGTATGACCTCGCTCAATGCAACTAATATAAATTTGGGCAGTTAAAATAACTGAGTTTGTTGATAGTCTATTTTTCAACCGAAATATGTTGCATTTAATAAAATAGTCAATTTAGCCATTTATTTTGTTACATATCTTTGATATATAATATCATATTATTTCTCAAAAAAAAAATATAAATTTTTGACAGCTTTTTTGATTCATAAAATTCTGTGCTGTAGTTTTACCAAGGTTTTGAAGAAGCATGCAATTGCGATTTGATGCAGGTAAATTCATTTCAAGTGCGGAAGCGCAAGCCAAGGGACAAAGAATGTAATTTAATTCCAATAGATGGGATTTTTGAAAAATTATTTCTTCTCCTGTAACTTATACAATTCTCGTTCAGAGAATACAATTTTTTAGAAATCTAGAGGAACGATTTTTTTCAAAAGATTTATTTTAAGGCAGTCAAAGTACATATAATCCGAGTATGATGAACCAAATCAAACGCCAACCAGCGAATCCTCACAATAACTTACCAATTCGCTTTAAGAGTACACAACTCAAACAATCAAACAAACAAAAGCGCGTAAATTTCTGAGGTTTCCTTTCCTCGCCTTCATAAATCGCTTTATTTTATTTGATTTTTCATTTCTAAGCAATAGAAATATGAGTGTATAACTTTTTCTGATGTTACTTTAAGTTTATTAACCAGATTGGCTTTGGCGTATTTTTAAAAAGACTTCTAGATACCACGCACGTATTCTGTTATAAAATAAATTAGTAATTTTTGAATGAACTTTTAACCTAGGCTAGCTTCAAACACTTTGCCTCTCTAAAAGCGCGCCAACGGGAACGACAATAATTTTGTCTTTTATCAGAGCTTTGTGCTATTGTGTTTTTTGAAACATTCCAAAAATAAATATTTTTCCATGACTACTGATAAGCAAAAATATTATAATTTCAATAGCCAAATTGGCAATGGCGGCCAATTATTAAATTGTCTATCTGTCCTCATGTATTCTCTAAAATTATTCCCGTGGAATCCCATTTTAAAGTTGTTTTTTGTTAGCAGAGGTCTACGGTGTATCTTAATTAAAGTAATTTGATAAAACCCTCAATTTGCTTAAAAATATATTCTGAAATAAAATCTCACTTAAGAGTAAAGTTCGTCGAGCTGAATGTGCAGAAGGCAGCAGGAGATGCCAATTATGCCAATGCTTTTGCAGCTTGAATTAAATTTTAATTGCAAAGTTAAGCGCTTCATTAGGGACGAGCAGCAAATTGCAAAAGCCATAAATATACAACTACTAGCCAGCGCCAAAACATGTAAACCTATCAAAGGTACATATTAAAGCCAATGTAAAGGGTGACGTCGTTTGGAAGAAATAAAGTTGCGCGGCAAGTGAAGTTGACTTTGCATTTTAATTAGTGTTTTGTAATGGCAAACATTTTTAATTGGTATTTGTAACTAATATGGAGTATCTAAATGAATAATATCTTTCATTTTAAATTAGAATATTTTCTTCTTCTAATAAAGAATGTGCATTAGGGCGGGTCGATTTAAAAATCGCTCATTGCTCTGTGAAAATCGTATTCTAGGGATCAAAATAAGAAACTTTGCCGAAGGAACCATACCTCTAAAACGAATTCTGATGCCCCCCAATTTGGGTCGAACGAAAAATCCCTCTTTGACCTATTTAGAGTTCTCCAATCGAGTCCAAATGTATGAACGACCCCCACTAACTTTAGACGGCCGATCCACCCATGCCAGTGGCACACCCCCTGGAACTCCCCTGGCTGGTTCCCCATACAATCATTTCAAATAATCACTATTTTTGGCCTTTACATGAGAAAAGACACTAAAAGTTCGACTCAAATTGGGGGACATCAAAATTCGTTTTAGAGGTATGGTTCCTTCGGCAAAGTTTCTTATTTTGATCCCTAGAATATATGAGCAATGGGCGATTTTTTTGCCTCCCCACAAATCGACTAATGTGCACGCACACTTACATACAAATGTGGGTATGCAAATTCAAAAATTCCACTAATTCGCAAATACTTTAATTTGTACAGCTAATGAATATTTGCTAAAAAAATAGTTTACAGTGCTGTTTCCAAGTAAATGGAAAATCTGTTAACCGGAGCTGTTAAGGACGGGCCCGAAAGATCGAAATTAAATAGTGTTATTTATAGTATTTTTTCTGGAGCAACTCACAATCGTGCATCAAGATTTTTACGAGTATACAAATATTTTTTTTAATAATTTTTTTTTAACTTATTCTCTCCCCGTTACCAAATTATAAACGCACCGCTACGTTTAAAAAAAATATTGTTCATACTACAAGAAAAATCATATAGCACAAAGTGTAGCGCCTTTTGCTAAATTTTTCAAAATCATTCAAAATTTCAAAACCTTCATAACATAAAATCTAAGTTTCAAGTGACGCCAAAATACTGTTGATATATTTTTCCCTTTTTTATCCATACAAAGTACATGTCACAAATTTTAAGTTATTTTTTAAATTTGAAAAGTTCTGTATAAAGCTTGAAACTTGACGCTTTATGGTTTTTGCTGAACTAAGCTTTTGTAAAATAGTGGCGCGTTTATAATTTTATAACGGCGTATATAAGAGAAAAATCTGTGTTTTACTTAATGTGGCTCAAGAAGAAATATAATAAATTAACTAAATATTTTAACAAAATTTTATTACCTGAATGCCAACACTGGTGTGTATGCCTACGTATAGGTATGTATGTTTGTCCTATTTCCAAAGAGGCTTTCCATCAAATTATGGCAAATTGTGAGCGATACGCAGCAATGAACTATCGGTATTCATAAACATATGCATTTACATATACAAGGAAACAAACTGGAAGAACGCTTTGAGGGAAACTCGTTAGCTCATCATCTGGTCCTGATCTCTGTCTATTATATGAATTGCTATGCTGTCCTGCCTCAAGCTTAGTTTAAATCAGATAATATGACGGAGAAAAAAAACAGAGAATTAATGAATTGCGTCAGTTGTATAAATGCTGCTGTTTTCTCTTCCGCTTGGCTTGACGCATGATGCTTGAATTGACTTGCGGCAGACTATTATCTGCCACACTGCTATCCTTACTTCTGATGGAAACCATTTATAGCCCATCAGGAAATGAAACTAACAAATATATGTTTTCAACATAAGCTGGTGGTGGTTCCAAGTAATTATTTTGACTAAATGGGTTTAATTTTTCAATAACAAATTTTTAACTCCCATGGGATTCTATGGGACCTAACCAGTTTAGACATTTTTTTCTATGCAAGTTTAATATTTTATTATTCATTTGCTCGTTACTTTGCAATAACCTGAGGTACATACCAACTTTCTCAAGCCGCTATGGTTTTGCAGCCACTTTTTAGAAATCAAATATTAGCGTAATCAATTAATTCCAAAGAAGGGGCACCATTTGCCTTAATACTCGAATTTATTTACTGCGCTAAAACGATATACAAACAATTAAATGGTAACGAGTTTTCGGAACTGATATGACAATTTTCTATTTTTATCTTTCTGACCATTGTCTTCCACAAAGCGTTGAAACTTCGGGTTCAAAGACCACATGAATCATCAGAACGACCCTTTTTTGAAGCGATCACCCTTTGGTTCAAAAATACCAACTTTCGAGTGCATTTCTGCTGTGAAAAAACTTCTCATAAAATCCATTTTTCAAAGTCGGCCTAGAATGAAGCATTTTCCAATTTGTTGGGCAATGTCTCAGCCAAACAACTCTTAGGGAAAGCACTCTCCAATACATAAGAATATAAGATCCTTTATGCATCGTTTTTTATCACATAAATAAACTCAGAGGGTTTGGCATCGATCACGGGCTCAACTGAATGGTAGTTACGATCAAATTCACTCGCCCATGACGGCCGGGTCCGCTAGCATATATTTCAAAAATATCTACAGTTTCCCCATACCGTAAGATGCTTAATAAGTATAATATAAATATGGAAAAAGCAAATTAGTTATTCGGTAACACCAGAACTTAAAGCTGGGACTTACTGTTTGACTGCCAGACATGTTTTAATCTATGCGTGGACTTGATAATATTGTTGAAAGGAGATCAAAATTGTGGATCGGTAGTAAGTCTATTCTATGACAAATTAACGATAGCAAATATTTTTTTAAATCGTTCAGGATTTTCTTGTATGTAACTTCGTTTCTTTTTATTGCCAAAAGTACGCAGAATCATTACCTTTCTCAGTTTGTTAGAGACTGCTCGCATAAGAAGCTTTTTCTGAGTCATATTATCATTACTAGCTATTACTAGCTATTCGGCCGCCGTAGCTGAATTGGTTGGTGCGTGACTACATTCGGAATTCAGAGAACTTTTAGTGTCTTTTGTGGGGAGGCAAAAAAATCGCCCATTGCTCTGTGAAAATCATATTCTAGGGTTCAAAATAAGAAACTTTACCGAAGGAACCATACCTCTAAAACGAATTCTGATGTCCTCCAATTTGGGTCGAACTTTTTAGTTTCTTTTCTCAAGTGAAGGCCAAAAATGGTGATATTTTGAAATGTTTGTATGGGGAACCCCCCAGGGGAGTTCCAGGGGGTGTGCCACTGGCATGGGTGGATCGTCCGTCCAAAGTTAGTGGAGGTCGGTCATACATTTGGACTCGATTGGAGCACTCTAAATGGGTCAAAGTGGGATTTTTCGTTCGACCCAAATTGGGGGACATCAGAATTCGTTTTAAAGGTATGGTTCCTTCAGCAAAGTTTCTTATTTTGATCCCTAGAATACGATTTTCACAGAGCAATGAGCGATTTTTAAATCGACCCGTCCTAATACATATATAGCTTTTGTTTTTGTTTGCGATTGCTATAATTTTCTTACAGGGATCGTATACGCATATTTAGATAGTCATTTGTGTGTATGTGTTGGAATATATGTATTTTCCATGTTATTTTGAATTCTTGTTTCTCGAATAATTTGCTATTTCATTACATCGTTGTTTTTGTAATTTGTCTGTGTACGTACAAAAATGCGTACATAGAATCGTCATGCTGTACATTAAAAAATCAGCTTCACGTTCTTACTTTGGGTAGTTTGTTAATGTTCCTATTCTCGATATTGGTCTTCTGTTTCGCTTCATTTAATAGTTCCATGTTTTATTTTCGAGCCTTTGTTTCTAGTGTTTCTAGTTCGCCCTTGGCGCACCGCTAACTTGATTTTCGAGTTCATCGCTTAAGTGAATCTCCTAAGATTTCTTCTTCTCGCTGCGCTGGCACTTCTTTATTTATTCATCAATTTGGTGCACTCTGCGACTCATGCCAATGACCGATGCTGTTGGTTGGTTTCGATGAACTACACCTAAAAACTTTTTTTACACATGTTACATACATACACACATGTAAGAAAGTATGTGCATATGTATGTATAAAAGCATATTTTAGTGCAAACGTTTGATCCAATATTTCCGGCACGACATTCTCGTATAAGAAAAACGCGACAGAATTCTGGGCTTATTGCGTTCATTATATTTAAACGCCCTCT
The DNA here is from genome assembly GCF_027943255.1 of Anastrepha obliqua. Lineage (NCBI taxonomy): Eukaryota > Metazoa > Arthropoda > Insecta > Diptera > Tephritidae > Anastrepha > Anastrepha obliqua. The sequence continues at coordinate 77,927,063 of NC_072892.1, forward strand.
TCACATACATATATACATACGCATGTACTCGTGCTTGTTTATACTGATTGAATGACTCGTGGCTATGCTTTTCTGAATGTTTTCAAATTGTGGAATTTATGTAAGACAACTGACGTATTGTAAAAGTTGGGCATCACATAAACAAAAAGTGATGGTTTGTGCCGAAGTGTATTTGAGAGTAATGGAGATGAATGGAGCTTATTCATTATATATGTATATACGTATACGTATGTGTATAAAGAAACATATATATGTATGTATATATAGACAGGTGAAAACTTTGTTGATTGTTGGTGTTGTGCCACAAATACTTAGAAGAACCCACAGTTTTATTTCGCCTCGGAATACTTTTACGGAAACCTTTTTTACGAATTAACATACTCAGAGGTTTTGCCATTGTCCGTGAAGGCACAACTGCTATTAGTTAATAATTATAAGTATATTTACTGAAAACACAAGGTAGCGGCGTACACCGTAATCGAGGGTTATTATTAGTTATTAGCAATAAATTTGTTTGCTTTGTTAATATACCATATTTAAGCTTTATAAATCGCCTTATAGATATATATAGGTCACACATATTAAAGTCAGGTGAGGGTACGAAGGTTGCCATCCTCCATGAGGATGTAGGGGGCGCTCTTAGACCTGGAAGCCCATTAAGGGGGAGCCTGGTTTATAAGGTCAAAAAAATCAATTTTTTTTTTCCTTTTAAGCGATTCCTAATATTTTTCAGAATATTCACACAAAGTTACAGAGCCTATTTCTCAATATTTCCGTAGATACAAAGCCAAAGGTAGGCGAGCGTTAGGTAGTTACGCTGTGACCGGACAGCTATAGTACAAACTTTATCTTCTTTTCTCGACTTTTCATTTTTATGATTTCTTTGAATTGGCGTACATGAATGAAAAAAAACTAATGAACCTTTTCAAATGAATCAAAGCTTGTTCCCTTCAGTATTAAATTCTCTTCTATTTAAACTAAAAAAAAAAAATTTCAAGAATTTTATACCAAGTTGAAGTGAATTTTTTTTTATAGAAAGGCATTTTTTTCTTTAAAACCTCCAAAAAGTTCAAATTTTGGAATTTCTCTCAGTTTTCTTAGTTCATCTAGAATAAAAAATCATGATAATTAGAAATCCACTTGAATTTTTTTGTTGTTTTAGATAATAATTACGAGCTGTATCTTGTACGCCAGTTGGAAACTCCAGCGTTGCAGCGCTCTACTAATTTCTATGTTGAACACTTTTTTCAACTTATTTTTACCAGTACAAAAATTTTTTATTCTTCTTAAATGTTCATTAAAAGATAGAAAAAACTTTGCAGTGCTAAATTAATTTTTTCTTAAAAAAAAAAATCGCAAAGGGATGCAATTTTTAGACCTCATAAACCAGGCTCCCCCCTTAATTAGTGCTGTTGCAACCACTTCAATTCTCTAGTGCACAATGGAAAGCTGTGAATGGCTTGCGGATCTAATTCTACCAGATATCCAAGCAAGTAAAAGTATAGGTAACATGGGTATTGATTAAGAATGTGTTCACCACACATAACGAGGAACGAGGAGAAATCCCTGCAGCTACGACGAAAGTCATTAGAAAGAACCCATACGTTTCTATGTGTTTCCATTATTCCATGTACGGTGGTGATACCAACTTTTATACGAATGAGCAGTTGATCTAGACTGATGAGGTCACTAGTTTATTCCAGTCTATACCTATCTAGTCTGTGCGATCTTTGTTCCATTTACTGTGGGCTGCTTGTGGACGGACATTATCCAGAGTTTGGTTGAGTATAAAAGAATGCCCACGTGCTGCTCAAAATTTACTTATTTCAAATCACTTCCCTTCTTGGATAAATAATTCGCTGCAAATTCCAGGAATGTCTCTATGTCCAGAGACCTTTTGTGGTGTACCACTAAGCCAGCTCATTTAGAATACTTCTACATTTAATTGCTACCTTGGATGAAGGGCTGTACAGATTCGATTACAGCATGATTTTCAGCATAGATAGATTTTAGTAGTCAGGTGGCCGTTTCCCAAAGTTCATCTGCAATTCTTCTGCATCGCATTACAGAAATCGAAAATAATAATGGCAAATATAAAAATTTTGTTGCAATGCCGTGATATCAGACTGTTTTGATGTAATTGTGGTTATCCCTATAATTTACTCAAATGAGTTCGATTCCGCCTGAAACCGTCTCTAACGGTGATTCGACGATGGCCAATACCATTTTCTTCACTTCATCAATTTTTTCGTCTGTTGTTGAAGTCTTCGGGCGTCGGCACGCTTTTCTTCGTACACATCTTCTCGGCCTTCTGAGAACATTTTGTACCACCGCTAAACGTTGCTTTGGTCCAAAGTAGCTTCTCCGTATGACACAGTCAACATTCGGAATGCATCCGCGAACTTAATTTCGTTTTTCACACAAAATTTGATACAGGTTCTTTGATCCATTTTTTTGAATAGGTAAAAATCGAAGACGAGCCGAAACACGTGCAAGCAAAGCAGCTGTCAGCAATTAACTGAACATTCAAAATGGCCGAACTCGTCGGAATGAGTGAGAGACATGAGTACCAACATATCGCCACAAAAAATCGAAATTTGAATATACGTAACCTGCGAAAATTCAAAATTCTCGATACTTTTTAAACATACCTCGTATGTATCTTATATACAAACACGTATTGACTAATCCAGATAACTAAGCCTTTATTTATTAAAAAAAAAAAAAACTCATCTGTCAATAGTAACTTCAAGAAACCTTATTAGCCATTTATCTTAGGAAATTATTAATGCCAGGATTTTGTTTCTCTTATTTATTTGAAATAAATATAGAAATTTAAAAGACACTTTTCAAATTGTAGGAAGCTGCTGATTATCATGAAGATAATTACGATAGAAAAAAATAAATACATTTGTAAGTTATGTTTGCTTATTTAGAGAGTAAAATATGAGTGATTGTATAGTAGCTGCTGAAGTATCATAATTTGTTAATTAAACTCATTATAGTATGAGGAAATAGTTTTGAAAAAAAATAATTTTCAAAATAAATATTCTGCGAATTTTACTTTGGCGAATGTGTCAACTACACAATTTTGCGTTTCTGTCAATGTTGGAAAGAGTATGGAAAATTACACTCTAAACTCATTGGTTGATGAGAACTGGCGTTCCACTCATGTCAGGATATTATGAATGGTATTTTAGAGGTGAGAGCAAACTCGAAAAACGACGACCACTTTCTTTGATTACCTTGGTGTGGTCCACTCTGTAACTCACCAGGCCAAACAATAAATGAGGAGTATTATGTAAGCATATTATAATATAAAGGGTGATTTTGTAAGAGCTATAGGGAAGTTATTTAAAAAACCACAGGTAAAATTCAGAAAAATGCATGCAATTTTTATTTAAATCGATAGTACAGTCCACTACATATAAAGAAGACGGCAACCATGAGTGCATTTAGGTTAAATGAAGCGGGTCGCTGGAAAGGAAAAACTTATGGTCACGCTAGTCTATTATTGCGACAAACTCAGTTAACCTCGGTGAGGACTGACTACATCGTCCCGACGGTAACATTCAATAGGAATTTTGCCACTCTCTTTCCATCTAAGGAAGAGTGGAATAAGGGATTCTCATTAAACAATTTCGACACTACAGTCTATACAGATGGCAGTAAAATGGATTGTGGTGTTTGAGCTGGTATATATTCTCATAGACTTGGAATTGAAAAATCTGTGCGTCTCTCCAATACCAGCAGCGTCTTCCAATTGGAAGTACTGGCAATTGGTGAAGCCTGTGGGTTACTAATCGCAGATTTCTCTTTTAAGGGCAGGACTGTAGACTTACTGCAGTCATAACTGGCTTCTGGTCTATCGGAGAACAAGCCGCCAAAATGGGCAACCCTCACAACACATACTGTCACAGTTGTAAACAACCGGAGGAAAAAGAAACAATCTTCCATTTCCTCTGTGAATGCCCTGCCCTATGAAGGAACAGAATGTTAACCCTGGGCAAACCGCTGTTCGAGAGTCTCGAGTAACTCTCTGGCTTAGACGTCAACAACCTAATAAGGTTCCTAAACCGCACAGACTGGGTATAGTCCTGCTGCAAATAACTGTTAAACAATTTGGTAACGAGGATGTGGCAACAAAATGGAATAGACATGAACTTTAATATCGCCACAAAATATAATCTAAAGGCGTTATATCGCACGATCTGGGTGTCCAATTAACAGGTCCCGAACGTGAAATAAAATGTTCACCAAACTCGCCTCTCAACAAGTCCATTGTTACGCGTGCTGTGTGGCATGTGGCACCGTCTTGCTGAAACCACATGTCATGCAAGTCAAGCTTTTGCATTGTGAGCAAAAAAAAGTTGGATATCATTTCACGGTAGCGCTCACCATTCACAGTTACGTTACGATTCGCAGCATCTTTGAAGAAGTACGGTCCAATGATACCTCCAGCCCATAAACCGCACCAAACTGTGACCTTTTCTGGATACGTTGGGAGCTCTTACAATTCTCCTGGCTGATCTTCACTCCAAAATCGACAATTCTGCTCATTTTCGTACCCATTGTTTCAAATATGAGCTTCGTCGCTGAACACAATTTTTTCGATAAAAAAGTGGATCTTAAACTTTCTTAATAGAACACGCATTTTTATAATAAAATTCAATGATTTGCAAGCGTTGTTCGTTTGTAAAACGATTCGTGGTTAAATTATAGACCCAACTGAAGATGTTTGACAGTGAAACAAAGCACGAAACGTGCGTCAGCTGTTTAAACCAACTGTTTAAAAAGAGAATAGCTAAAAAATCACCCGTTAGTTTGAGGGCGAATTTTCGTCATAAGAGGCCAGAATTGGGGAGGAGTAACCCTTGGCTTGGTAGGTAGGTAGGTAAGATGGCAAGAGTACGCCAGTTACACTACAAGTAGCACTTACGTGCCGTTTTGATACCATAATGTGGACCCCTACCTGTGATAGGATTTAGGGAGGAGATAAACCGTCTACAGCCATCCAGTGCTGTTGATGTAGCGGAGAATTTCATCAGCGCCTAGCCGCCAGAGCCGAGCATTTGCAGAGAAAGTGTTCCACAGTCTCTTTCTCTGCAGGATCCTCACAGTTTCTGCAATGGGGGTTGTACGGAATTCCAAGCTTCTCCGCATGAGTGCCGATCACCCAGTGACCCGTGATCACCGCAATGAGTTTGGAAATTGAATGGCGGGGGGTTCCCATCACATTAAGCATTCTGTTTATATCGTATTGAGGCCGCAGTGCTTTTGAAATGGCACACGATGAGACAGACCTCCATCTGTCTTGTGCTTTCTTTAGAAAGAAGTTGTGTAGTTTCCCTTTAACGACGGCCAAGGGGATACCGACGTCTGAGAAGGGGGCAGCTGGATCCGGTTCTTATTCAACACGACAAAGCAACGGTTCTCGCAACTCATCGTGCATGTGCCTATTTGTCTAAAAAATTGCGCTAGCACCATTCCATAAAAAGTTCCATTAGCTGATAAAGTTCCGTGTGACATTTTGTACCCCCCACTACCCAACTAGCCACTTCGCGCAAAGCGTGGCAGTTGTACTGACTTGTAAAATATTGGTTAATAACTCAATGGACTACTGTTTCCCAGCTTATGTGGCTAATTACTTATCAGCTCTAAACCACAAAATTAAGTTTAATTCGTTATCGAAGTATAGTCTGCAATATTTTAGGGGATTTATTTAACTAGTATTTTTATTTTTAAATTAAAGCAAAGTGCGCATAAGGAAATTGACTATTTTTAGGTAGAAGCGTAAACTTAGAACACTTCAGTACCACATTAAATTTCAATTATTAAACTTACCGTAACCACTATTAATTAACACCTCTACGATTTCTTCTCATATACAGCACGTTGAAAAATTATAAACACACCACTACTTATTTATACTTCAATAATATAGTTCACACTACAGGTTTCAAACTATGTACAAAGTGATGCAATATTTTTCAAAATCTTATTAGAACTTTCAACTTTTTAACCTGAATGTATGGAACTCTTCTTGGTATGTAATTTTATAGTCCATTCAATTTTAGTATAACAAGGTGGAATTTTCAAGTAGCTTTATTGTTATTGTTACCGTTAATTTTGGGATTTTTTTTTTTTTTTGACGGTGCTAGACTTCTGAGTCTTTTGTTGTAAGAAATAGAAAGCTTCTCTTTTTGGAAATAAACTCAATGGGAGCCAACGTGAACAACAAGTCTAAAAGAAACAATCTGACAACATATGGAACAATATTAAACTAGTACGTGTTTATTAGTTAAAAGCCATTTCAGAGCGATGACTGTCTACGATTTTAATGGGACATATCAGAAGAGTAGACCGAACCCACCACCTTTGGGCCAGCCTCCAGTTAGCCCCACAAAAACTCTCAACACATATTGTATGTTTTAAATAGTACCATTCCTCATTAATGTTTACGAAAGAAGCCTGGTATTTATGGGGGCTAGAAAGTGGAACAAATTTTCCGAACCACCTTAAATAATTATTTGTATATACTTTTTAAATATACTAATTTTTTGTTGGTGTTCTAGAGAAGTTACAAAACTATTTGAAAATCCGTTGCTTGGCCTTATATATAATTTGCCAAAATCAAAAGTGCAAAACTATTCTATCACCATCATCATCGAATGATTATACAAGTGCGCATTTACATATTTCTATTTTCCTCTGAAGTGTTTGAGATTATCCTTGTAACTCATTCGCATACAGCTCAGCATAAATATCGGAATCTGATTGCATTCTGATAATTTAGCGCTCACACAAAAATTCGATAGCCTAGCGGCAAAAAGTTGAGTTAACAAATCTTATCTGCCCGCTCCACCAACCTCTTATTGCATTCAAGACTGGAATTCGGCATCTCCTTAGGCAAATAGGAATTTGTGCATGAATAAGTATGGAAAGATGCAACAAAATGCTCGTTAACGCCGCATCTAAGATAAATTACGCCACAGTTTCCCGTCAGATGCCACTGCTAGCGATGTGCTGAATTCCATCTGTCACAGCTGTGCAGCATTTCACAGCTGCTATATCATCTGAGTCGCAGCCATTTTGAATTTATCTATCAAACACCGCATGTACTGTGAAGAACACCACCGTCCAGTAACGCACACTGGCATAATGGAGTATCGTTAGCCGCTCGCATGCAATAGCACTACATCTCTGTCTTTTTTTACCTACCAGTCACTGCTTAACTAACACATGTGCAGAATTGATTGAGGCAAGAGTAGTGTGCGGCTGCCTTTGTGCTATACTCGTTCATAACCCAGGCGTGGCGTTTGCGCTTGAGTGCGTATTTTGTGTTGGTATTAATGAAAATCTGCAAACACCCGTATGTTGAACAAACATCAGCGGAAGAGCAGAGAGTTCCATTCGAGCGAGACGCTTTGAATGAGACGTTTAAAATAAATACAAGGCTGCAAACTCGAATTGGTTATTCCATTAATAAATTTCTTACAGAAAAGTCTAATGCTTTGATCTTTTGAAATATTATAACCAAAATTGAGTTAATACACAAATGCAACCAGATTTTTCAAACACATCTGATTGCCACCTTGTGATTAAATAACATTTCATTTTCACACTTCTAGTGCTAAAATTGCCAGAAATTTGTATAAATTGGATTCCTTTCAGGGCTTAGTTCTTGTGGAGTGCTGAAATTTTATTCAGCGGAAGTAGTGACGGTACCCTGAATATAGTACCCTTATTTTACCTATAACAATCAGTCTGTACAGCTTCAAGAAATGTAGTCATGCACGAGTAAAATCTTCATTCCTTCCCGTAATTTGTGAAGCTGCTACGGAGTTTGTGACACGTTAGCAGCCGTGTGACTGTGGAACTCTTTTACTCAGCGTAAGAAGCAGCTGCGAATGTTTGATTTTTGCTCGAAAATATTATTGATTTTAACTTGAATATCTTCTCAAATTTATTGAAAAAAAAAAAATCGGTTGAAAATAAGGTAATGACTTCTTGTTTATTTAGTTTTATTGAATTTTGTTCAAAGACATGTGATTGTGAGAAAAAATTCCCTTGTTTTTGTGTTAAAAATCTTATAAATTAAATTTGTAAAAATATCGTCTTATCAATTTCTTAAAAAGGAAAACTTTTTAATTTTTAAAACGGCCCTTTTAAATAAATAAAAAAACAGTGTAATATTTATTTTCGGAAGGTTAGGTTAGGTAGCCTGGTTGGCAATAAGCCACGCATAGACCTTTTGGTCCCTAGCGATACCAGATGGAGTTTATTTTCGGAAAATATCACTTAAAATTGATAAGATCAACGGCTTAAGAGCAGATTCTTCATCTGAAAAGATTTTCATCTTATTTTTACAGGTTCTTTTCGTTTTAATTCACGAACCTTCTTAATTACGAGCACGTAAAAAAGGTTTTTAATCTTAGTTTTACAGATTATGTGCTAGATTTCATTGATATGACATATCCATTCGTAATAAGAGATGCTTGAAAAACAAGTTATAGAGAAATCCGCTAAATTGTGTTCTGATTTACAGAGCATTTTAGGTGGTATTTTTGGCCTATGTATTTCACTCAAATTTAGTACACATTTTCTTTCTCCAAAGAAGGTTGAAGACATGTTAAGACTAAATTTCCGTCCGTCCGCTTGAGATGAGATATTTTTGCTGAAATTAGCGAGGACATTACTACTGATACAAGGTCAATTTCTATTGAAAACTACCAAAATCCATCAAAATCCTCCTCAACGTCAATTTCCAAAAAAAGAAGAAATAAATAAAATAAATGAAGCACAAGTCAATAAATGAATTACGGTGCAAAGAAAATATTGGTAAATGTGTGGTGCCACACCCATCATTGATAAAATGCATACATCTATGTATATAACGACGTCTCACCTCATTTAGGTCCCACACAAATATTATTCAGATTTGATTAAAATCACGACCAATTTTATACGTGAAAACTAGATTTCCGTAAGTGCGTTTGATGTTGCAAGCCGTAACTATCATTGTTTATGAGTTGATCTGATACCAAAAATTAAAAGCCAGCCCAAATTAAAGTTTATTAAAATGTGCGTGGGTATTTAATTTATTTAGCAGTTCTTTACATGTTTATATTAAATTTCTATGAGCAAAGGTAGATCAAATTTTATATTCTGAAAAATCAAATATTTTATTGGGTCTACCTTCGTATAATTATAATGAACAAGATCGAAACCAGAATTTCTGTTTGATATAATATTTTTTCCAAATATTGGTATTCGCTCACAAGTCAGATTTTATCATGACAAAGTGTTGAGAAGAAATACCTACCTATAAGAACAAACAGTAACGCCATCCTCTAAAGTAATATTTTTGTGAAAATTACGAAAATGCTAAAGTCTAGCGATAAATAAATAAAATGTTCTACGCACTTACGCACAGGATGACGCATATCAGTGAAGAATCTCCATTACCTTTCCCTGCCTGAATTCATTCACTTGAAGCAAAGTTTCGCCAACTTTCCCAGCCTCTGATAAATAAGCCAAAACTATTTGATTAAATCGAAACGAAAACGCTCTCAATCATGTGCGCAATCGCTAAACTTTTCCGCAACAATAATAATGAGAACAGAAACAAAGACAAGTTAAATAATCATCAAAAGCAAACAATAAAGAAAATGCCAAACTAAACACACATCAAAAAATCTCTGTTAAACACGTTGAGCTTGTCGAAGGCTAAAATAAGGAGAAAAAATAATTCATTATTTCTATTGTCTTGCGAAAAAATTAGGCGACAATATGACAACAGTAACAACAATAACAACAAATTCGTATACTACATTCAAACAGACATACCAACAGACATTAATGACATCTAGAAGAAGAAAATATCATAGCAACATGGTCGTCTTCAAAGGAACCAGACTTGTGCGACTGCGAGCGGCAAAGCAGTATGCCATTTCCTTAAAAGCAGCGTATATAGAACACTGACAAACTCTGATAGGGAAATAAAATCAAAGTAGACAGATTCCGCTCTATTATTTCATCTTCTCTGTGAAATGGAGACATTAATTTTGGAATGCGGGAAATGGACGACAAATTATATCCTTCCGTTCGTTATGGAATGTCGATTGTTATTAATAATAATCAGTATGAATTTATTATTGGAAGCTCTAATAGTAAAGTAATTAAGAAAATACAGCTTTTTATATTTAAAATCACTTTCAACAAAATAAATTATTTGATTAATCGAAACTCTGATCTTTTAGTCACAAGGTCCGCCGTCAAAAGTAGTTCTTAGCACATTCTTTTGATCGACTCTACAAACGGTTCAACTAGGGAATATTGTGAAATGCTCAAAGTTTTAGAGTTCTTTGCCTTCATATTTATTCCTTCTTTCTAAACATTTATATAGTAATTACATTATTATATTAATAGATAGGGGTCTTCAGAAGATCGAAGGCTCAACCATCAGACTTTAATCACGTTCATACATCCTATTTTTAGATTGGTATAGAAAAATCACATTACAACCTTCCATTTTACTAAGTATTGAGACTTAATTGAGTTTTTTCGAGAGCACATTTTCATTTAAAGTAAATTCCATAACCTTTTTTAAGTCATCTTTTTCATTGAACAACAGATATACAACAGATATACAATTTTGCACGTTTATTAAGACTTATGAAATGGTCGATCTTTAAGAAGAAGATAATCAATCGTCCGTATGAGTCGACAATTCAAAAGTTGATGAAAAAATTGCAAGAAACTGATTCTGTCGAGTATAGAAAAAGGCCTGGCAGTGTTACTGAACAACCTTCAATATCAATATTTGCAGACGTGATCATCGTGGACATTTAAATAATGCCATTTTTCACATATAATTGTTAAGAACGATGATCAAAGACGCATCATATGGAGTTTCACCTGGCATCTTGAGGACCTGAACTTCGGCGTTGACAAGCTCCCTGACATGCAAGCGAAGGCGGACAGACAAGTAACACTGGCATGCACTGTCGGACTGAAGGTCAACATCGCCAACACAAAGTCTATGAGACTCAACCACAATAAAGCAAGACCTACATATAATGATTGACGGGTGTACGGTGGAATTTGTCGAAAGCTTCTGCTACATCGGCTGCACTATCAGGACAGACGGCGGAGCAGATGAAGATGCCAATTGCAGGCTGAACAATGCAAGGGCGGCATTCGGGCGAATGCGTACAGAATGAGCGAGTTCGCGAATCTCCAGGTGCACTAAACTGCGAATATTTAGCTCATGTGTCAAGTTTGCATTGTTGTACGGAAGTGAAACATGGCTGGTTTCCAAAACCATCACACAGAGGCTACAATCTTTCGACAACAAATGCCACCGCAACCACGCGCTGTGGTGATCAACGAATTATGAGTCCATCCTACGGCAAATCAAACGCAAAAAGTGGCGATGATAGGTCACACGCTTAGAAAACCATCAGATAGCATCACTGGACTGGAACCCAAAACGGAGCAGAAGCCGCGGTCGGTCAAAGATCATTTGGCGAAGTCGATGTTGCGCAAACCATCAGATGCCGACATAACCGTGTGCGATGGAAGAGTCTTGTCGAGGCGCTATGCTCTCGAGCGGAGTGAACAAGAATATAAAAAAAAAATTGTTAAGAGCCATATTTTGAATAAAAATAGTGAAACCTGAAACTTTTTAAATTTTTACATGTCTTATTTTAAAACAACATCTAGGTGTGTCTTTTGAAAGACCCTTTACAAAAATATTTGCATACCGTTAATACTTTATTTAACATGACTTATTACTATATAAAATTATAAGACATAACTGTGTATGGATTTTTAAACCAACTGGTGTGCAATTAAATAACAAGATTTGGATGTCATACTTTATTTATTCTGATTCTCCTCTGTCTCTTAAAGGCTCCATGCGAATCTTCCATTGTCCGAAATAATCATGAAACCCTTCTTCTGTCAGCTCTTGATCTAGTGAAAGCATAAAGTTCGTATAAATTAGCAATTTTGCCAATATTGCTATCTGCTTTTGACTTGGGAGGCAACCCGGGCGAGATAATCTGCAACGTTTTCCTGACCATCGCGAAAACACTGAAATCACTAAAAACGCCTGTACGCCATAAATATTAGTTTCATTTGCTTTTAATATAATATATAATCGGATGTTGTTTTAAGACCCTGAGAACGTAAAATAATAATACAAACCAGATATATTGTTGGAATGAATTTTTTTACCATATTATAATCTGTTAGCTTATTTTTTGATTATTATATCCGGCATGTACCCGCTGCGGCCACGAGTTACATGGTCTATTGTTCTGGTATTAAACGATTCATGATGGCTGGCCAGCTAAAAAATACCCTTTCAAAATAATTCTTTGTTCTGTATTGAAGAAAAAGGTTTTTCTAATAGCGGTTGCCCCTCGGCAGGCAATGGTAAACCTCCGGGTGTATTTCTGCCATGAAAAATCTCCTCATAAAGAAATATCATCCTTCCATCGTCTTACGTTTAGCTTCTTAAGGTCTACTTCCACATCTTCGCGCCATCTTTTTCCCCTTCCCCATTAGTTGCTTAATGCCAGACACTTTCAGCGTCCAAAGCTCATATCTGTAGGTGAGCACGGGGCGGAATAAGGCTTTATAAATCTTTAATATTTGCAGTTTGGATTTGTTAGCAGCTAAAACTTCAAAAGATCATACGAAAACATTAAAAAATAAAGATAACAGAAATAAAAAATGAAAAAAACTGTAAGGCATTACAATATTTATTACTTTTAATAATCAATTTGTTTTAGTTTTTTTACTTCAAGTATAAGTTACAATATAAAATCTACTATTATTTTCAAATTCATTAAGACCAAAGCGACTACCCATTCCACTTACAATATTATTGTCTTCCAAGCATGCTTTTTGTTTCTCCAAAGGTATTACACGGTCCCTACCAAAGTTTTTATTTAAAGCAAATTGAGGATTTATACTTGATTCATGCCCACAAGAATTTCCATCATCTAAATCATCCATATTTAGTTTATTTTTATCGGAAAAGATAGCCTTGACAAGCCAAAAAAGTAAGATAATGCCCCAAGAGCTTTCATATCTCCTTGAAGAGTTCAAGCTCTTGTGACGTCAACTTCGTGTATGAGCAGCTGAGTTTAATCGGACTCCTACTATATGAGAATACGAGAATATGAGAATACCATTGTGGATCTCTGCATGCCGCCATTTTATTCCTCGTAGCGCTAATTACTTTGGTGACAAGTTTTCCTCCGTGCAGCAATATTTCTTTTAAGTCCGGATCATTTGATTGTTCCGTTAATTTAAGTACTACGTAAAAACTTACAACAATACCTTATTCATGTTTTATCAAGTAAATATGAAATAGTAAAATATATTGAGTTTTGAAAAAGGCTGCAGAACATAGCTGTAAGCAGTACAGCAAACAGACAAGTATGTATTAAAGATGGTATTATTTTGTACTGAGCTAGAGTACTCGTACAGGGATATGGAGAGAGAATATTTTATATTAAAGTAACACAATATACCTTTTCAATCAAATGTAGTAGAAATCTAAAATCTCATTTAGCGAAATAATCAAAACTCGTTCCAAATCTGCATCAGAAAAGCTAGCCAAGTCACCCTAGTACATTTATTTCCAAAAACCATCTTTCAGCTAACTTTTTTTCGATTTCAACACTCCCAAATATGTTAAAAATGCTGACTGTACGAAACAAAAGACTAGAGTAGCAGCATAAAGCAAGAATAGCGAATAGATTAATAAAGTTTTTAGTGCAAAGCGCCACCACCAACTCGGTCAATCAAAGTTGATTTCTCGTCGCCTCGCACAATTTGGCCACACATTCCACAAAAGCTTAAAAGTTAAAAACATTCGTTGGTACACGTACTCATATATTTCGCTCATTTAGTTTGGAATAACGAACAAAGCCAAAACCAACAAAAGGTCGCCAGAAGAAAAAACGAATTTTCCACCTCAGAAGCTGAATGCGACAAATGCTGCACTTATCAAAATTGCATTGGCACTGTGTCGGCAATATTCTCTAGCTGTATGTGGGAGTTAGTCACCCCCTGTGGACGGGCTTTCATTTTCTCACACGTTCTGTAGCTAACAAGATGCTATCCTGATTGCTAATATAAGCTCGTATGCATTACATATTTACATATATATGTATGTACGTGTATGTGGAATGCAGTCGAACGTAGTGTACGTATATGTGAGTATATTTCCAAATTTTATTCACGTGTGCACAACCTGTTATATTTTCAGCAGAGAATGCGAGTTTACTTAACTCATTTGTTTGTATTCACCGTAAAAGCACTTGCTCTTATCGTCAGCTACATTTGCTGGTTGCCTTAAGTTATTTTCTCTTTTGTCGTTTTGGATTTTTTTGGTCATTAGATTTTTTGCTGTTTCTGCTCTGTAATATTTTCAAATTTGCGGTAATGTTGCGGATTAAGACGTTGCTGCATTGTATCCAGCTGCGCGTTCATCAAAATATACATATCCACATTTCCATTTATAAAAATACACATGCATATAAATATATAAATGTATTAAATTCGTGACAAAAAGTTGAGTCTAATAATGAAAATACATAATATCGGAACATTTCTTCTGTTGCATTCAATTTGCCCTCCAGGCAACTTATTTCTCATTCGCACTTTGCTCCGCACGTGCTCAAGTCTTTTCGCTTTTGTTTTTATTTTATTAAACAATTCCATCTTTTCGCTGGCGCAGCGACTCAGCTGGGCCAAAATCACACTTAAAAAGCAAATTGAGTTGCATCAACATGTGGCAAATATTCCTCTACCAAATATGATACCAATGACTTCTGTACTGTTTAGTGGAAATTCTCAGAATACTTCCACACGGAATAATAGTTGCTTGATGCCATCTTTACTTTTATTAATTATATCAGTGATTTCTGGCTGTACTTAAAATAATAAAACAGAATTTCGTAAAATGTGAAGCTTAGATTACATCAGTAGGAAATATTGAAAAGAATGAAACATTCATTTTTTGTGTAAATTCAAGTTTCCGATCAACTATTCCGATGAACTTTTGTACTCAAATAAATTAAAATAAACCCTAATTTCATGTGGAAAGTAGAAAATGTCATTTATTTGACTGATCAGAGTGTAACAGTTTGAGAAAAGAACACGCAACCTCACGATGCAAATTATACAAAGGTGGCGCGTTCTCGAACCGCTGGGTAATTTCAACAATTGAATGACGTCAGTACATAAAATAAACCCTTATGTGCAAATGTGTGTGTGCACGTTATACTCAATCATTATTGGCTTTCTACTTACTTTCTCTTAATTTTGCTCTTCACAATCGTATATTCCATCATTCTTGATGCAATTCAATGAAAATGCTGAGAAAAGTACACGAAAATTTGGCAGCTCTGGTGCAGAAAATAATAAATGCAACATTATTACGAGACAAGAACACACTATAAAAAGCAAAATTCGAATAGCTTTCTCTCCTTTTCATCAGAAAATATTGTCATGAAAATACGCTCCTACTTAAGACGACTTAACTTGAAGCAACAACTCCAAATTTACGAGCATAATAAATATTTCAGTAAACCAAAAGAACAAATCCTTAGTATAAGACCTGTGTACTTTTCTACTTTAGGCTTTTATATACAAATAAATAATTTTATTTTACTATATTGTTATTATAATCACTAGGGAGCTGTAGAGGAATATACAGTAACTTCTGTAGTTTAATTAGTTTCACGAATTGCAATTTTTTATGAAGATTTATTGAAGTATGAACAACACTTAACTTTCTTTAATTGTGGAATTACTGAAGTATTACTCATAAGTTTTCGTTGCAATTCTGGCGGACTTTGTAAATTTTACGCTTAATTTTCTCCGTTTTGTGTTTTTTTTTCAAAGATAAGTATATTACGGCGCTTTAGTGCTACTTGGAAAGAGGCAGGGTGGTACTTCACCCATTTCACCTATATTACCTTGCTGAATATACACCACTTCTGCATGTTAGAAAAACCAGACATTTGACATGAATAATCAGATATTTGACAAGGATAACTCAAAATCTTTGAGTAATATGTATGTATGGACTAGGTATGAGCAGTTAGCCAGAGAACTCATTCACTTTTGGCGAATTGGCATTAGAGCTGGCCCTCATTTTTTTCACTTCTTCAGACTTCCTCTGCTGCACAAAGTTTAAGCAAAACATTTTATTAAAATATCTTCATTTAACTTTGTGTGTATTAATATCTCAATAAATAGATCCACATATGAGTATATACATATATATAGTGTGCATTTAATATATATAATTTATTAAAAAAGTCTTAAGATAATTGAATCTCTTTAGAAGTACAAAAAATTTAAATTGGATTTTTACTACAGAATTTTACTTAGAATTGAAACTAGGGATTTATTTATGTGTATCATTTTGCATTGTATGGTACAAACCTTAAAATAATTTGGGTACTAATTTATTATCTTTGTCAAATAATGCCTATCTTAAAGAGTATTATGAATTGAATAATTTCCGTCGAATTATAAATACCTTCAACTTTTTTACATGGTATTTAATTAATTTAATTTAATTTAATTTTTGTTCTTGCACGAATCTCAAGAAAAAAAAACAAAAATAAAAAAAACCATTTAATCTATATATATAAAAGAAAGTCATGTTAGTTACACTATTTATAACTCGAGAACGGCTGAAACGATTTGGCTGAAAATTGGTGGAGAGGTAGCTTAGATCCAGGAGACGGACATAGGATACTTTTTTATCCCATTCGAACGCGTTTCCGTGAAGTCACTATAAAATGTGGTATAACAAAAACGCATGTGATATGGAATAACAAAAGGCAAATGACAGCCAAACGTAATTTTGTCTATGATTAATTAGAAAAATTTGATAATATAAATTTTGTCAGAAATATATAATCACAGTAATTTGTATTCTCTTTGAATCATCATCATTATCCAAGACGATCGAATCTTTCCCGACAAAGTCTAAATGCAAGAAGGATACGAAACATTGCGAATGAAACGACCGAAGAAGCACAAGGAATTGCCCGTGAAAAGCGCCGCGTTAGTATGGCTCGACTTCGTGCTTCTCAATCACAAGAGCAAAGCGAGGCAGCCCGTGAAACGGCTCGCTTGGTAATGCGAAATCGTCGAGCGAATAACAGAGATCAACAAGTAGATCATTTTCGACGCACAAGAAGAGAATCATCAAGTGCCGATTTGAATCAAGCAGCGTTGGAGAGTGAAATTGCCATTATTGACTTTTTTGGCGACTTCCGCCAAACACTGCCAGTAATTCCAAGATCAGCTGCTGCTGCCATTAACAAATCACAAGGCCAATCCTTGAAAGTTTGTGGTCTGAATCTAGAAAATCAATGCTACTCACATGGCGAATTATATGTGGCATGTTCACGGGTCGGAAAACCATCTGCGTTGTTTGTTCTTGCACCTGATAATAAAACAAAAAAATGTCGTGTATCACAAGGTGCTTAACTCAAGAGTACAATCTATTAAAGCTTCATTGAAATACTTGATTAATAAAAAAATTAGCTTAATAAAATCAAAAATCTGCTTTTTTAATGCCTCTTGGGCGGAACAAAGTTTGCCGGGTTAGCTACTTCTAAATAAAATTAATTCACAAAAGAATACTTTCTTGTACAAATTTTTTGCTGTAAAGATGTTTTGTGCAATGATAAGAAGAGTGCCTTCAAATTTTTATGTAACCGTGGGTCTTTTGTGGTTGGATATCAAGATTTATATATAAACCAAAACAAAAAAAAAAACAGTCGCTAATAAAAGACTTTGTAATGACGAAAAAACCAACATAAGTCGTTAATAATAAATCAAATCCGACAAATTTGTTCGACATATCTGACGTATCTACTAGAGCTCCAGATATCAGAATATCCATCAGCGCAAGTATATGTAAGTAGTTTGATACTAGCTCCAAACCTGTTCATTGCTGTAGGCGTCAGTTTTTTGTTCGAAGTGTTCGATCTTTTGAACAATTTGACCAGCTGATAAAAAATCAATGTTATTTATCAGTTTTTCTTTAGTTTTCCAACGACGTTAGCACAGTGCGCAAATTTGTAAAACGTAAAAAACAAAAATGCTTTCAAAAAAGTCAAAATAATCTATAATAATAAAATATCCACGGTGGGGAAAAAGAGTTGTGTGCGTGTTCGACCTATTTTGTAAGGTGCATAATTTCAATGCCTCACAGGCATAAAGTCCTGGGTAAATTTATTTATTTATTCATTTCATCAATTAAAGTATAACTTAAATAGATTACTAGTACTAAAGCTTAAATATAATATATGGTAAACAATACTGTGAGATACATTAGTATAAAACATAAATTGTTTGGGCAAGAGTCAAAAGAAGAGCATACGTTCAAAAACTGGGTTAATTCAAGAAATATTCTGAATCAAATCGTTGTCATATTTTCAATGCACTAGACTCAATTTTCAAACAATATAATTACTTATAATACAATTTGTCACGTTGTGTGGCCTTGTTCTCAATAATTTCTGCAATAGTTTTTGCCTTTTATGTAGTGCTTTATTGTGGCGCCACCAAGCATTTTCACTTCCATTTATATGCAACGATTACGACTCAATTGACAATTACAGTAGATAATACACTACGATAGAGTAAAAAGTATAATGTATACAAAATATAAAATATGAAAGAGCCTCTACGCAACTGAGGTAACGAGGTAATCAGACAAATCTGCGCTTAGAACTGTATTGTACAACTATTGCTTGTGGTCCTATGAGCAGCTCACGACAAACCCTAATCATTCGCAAAGTAAGCAGTTTAAAATAAAATGTTTCATGATTGAATAACTATCATGCAATTAATACTTTAATTGAATGTCATGCATATTTACTTGGAATTCATATGGTATATATTGTACATATATAAATGTGTATACAACTAAAGCGTTTTTAAAAGCATGCATGTAATTTTTTAGAAAACCACACGAGTTGAAAAATTAAAACTATATACATACCTTTTTTATCTCATTCAGCGGAACACTTGGCCATCGGAGAAATAAATAAAACTCGTTTTTTAAGACGACTTAAACCTAACGGCTTTATTTGCAAAGCTTACCAGTCAATGGTAAAATTCATAATTTGTTGCTTAATGAAAAAATAAAAACTCCATTTTAATTCAAATTTGTAAAATCAATTTAATTTCATAAAGATAGTAATTTACTACTTCCTTACATTGCAGTTGGCAAATGCGCATGTGCGTGTGTTTGTGCGTGCATGCATTCGTGTATCCATATGCATTTCATCCATGTTTAATCCCATATCAAAACCTTCAATTTAATAAGACATACCCACCCTTGAATAAATCTGCAATAAGTTGTAGTATTTATGGGACTGTTTATTACAAAAAGAATTTCTCACGATTTTATATTAAGCATTTATAACTATATAATATTTACACAAATTATCACAAGTTATCGCAACTTTTTGTTAAATCATCCTTGTAATTAAGATCCCCTTCTTCTTTTCATGGCAAAGAATGCTTCTTGTTTGACAGAAAACCGGTGGCAAGCAAAACGTGTATAACTACAGCAGCGACAATTTATCTTTTAAATAAATGAGCCAAGCTCGTTGCGTCGAACGGCCTGCGGCACACAAATTTAGTTTTCCAGTGGGGTCCTACTTTGCTTGCATTAACAAGCGCGAACACATGGCGTCCGAGGAGCACAGTAGATTAAAATAGTAAAATCGTCACCCAAAAACAAAGTACTAAACATAACTAAAGCAGTTGAAATATATTATCGGATCGTCTCAAGCCAAAGTCTCCCATTGCGTTTATATATAATAGTTCTATAACTTAATTTTAAGGATTTTCTGAGTGAATTTGAAGCTTTATTATACAAATTAAGTACAATATATTTTACTCAAAGTATTGTCCATCGTTAGCCACTACTTTTTCCCATCTTTCTGGTAATTTGTGGATACCGCCCCAAAAGAATTGCGCCGGCTTGGCTGCCAAGATGGAGTCAAGCCAATTTTTGATACCCTCAACTGAAGTGAATCGTATTCCAGTTAGTGCGTTCTGCATCGACCGGAACAAATGGTAGTCGGACGGGGCAATGTCTGGGCTATAAGGCGGGTGAAGTAAAATTTCCCATCCACTGTTTTCCAAATATGTTTTGGCCGGTTGAGCAACGTACGAGCGAGCGTTATCATGTTGTAAAATTATGGCCTCGTGCCTGGTCGCATATTCCGGCCGTTTTTCGGCGATTGCTCTCTTCAAACGAATCAATTGTGTTCGGTAGAGGTCCTCTGTGATCGTCTGGGCCGATTTCAATAGCTCATAATAGATCACACCTTTCTGATCCCACCAAATACAGAGCATTACGTTGGCGCAATTAATATTTTTCTTCGACGTCGGTTTCGCTGGTTGGCCGGGCTTCACGTATGATATTTTGTGCTTAGGGTTGTCATAATGGATCCATTTTTCATCCCCAGTCACAACTCGATGCAAAAACGACTTCAATTTGTGGCGTTCAAGCAGCAATTCGGCAATGCATTTTCGCCTTTCAACGTCTCTTCGGCTTCAGTTCATGGTTAGCCCAATTTCCAAGCTTCTGAATGGATCCGGCTGCTTTTAAACGTTTTGAAATGGCTGCTTGAGTGACTCCCAATGATTTTGCTAGTTCTTCTTGAGTTTGACAGCAATCTTCATCGAGTAATGCCTCTAATTCTTCATCTTCAAACTTTTTTGGCTGTCCTGGACGTTCCTTGTCTTCCGAGTCAAAATCTCCATTCTTAAAACGTCGAAACCAGTACTCACACGTTTGTTGCGATGGAGCATGTTCACCATAAACTTCACACAGCAATCGATGACTTTCAGCTGCTTTTTTCTTCCAATTCAAACAGAAAAGTAATGCTTGCCGCAAATT